>NC_092349.1:60854880-60952380 GCF_963676685.1 Mytilus edulis | reverse complement strand
TCCAAGTTTTGTATTTTAAGGGCAATTTGTTCACAATATTAGACCGGGAGATGTGGTATATTTGCAATGAGACATCTTTCCAATAGAAATCGAAAAAAGAAAATATATAAACAACTCCAGTTTACTGCATCAGCCCATACCGTATAGTAAGCAGTACAAGACCCGATAACGCATAACGTGAGAGAAAAACCCAGCCTTATTTGTCATAAAAATTAACACAAAAATAAAACCGAACAAAAAACATAAATCGCGGAAAACAATGGCAACAACTAAATCACAGGCTCCAGAGTCTTAAGTTGATTAAGTTCTGTAAAACGTCAGACTGATTTACAAAAAGACCCTGACAAATAAATCTGTTTAAAGAAGTAAAATTTCTTAAATTTCTGCTTAAATTATTGGTAGATTGCATTGGTTGATCAGACTTCATTCATTGGAAATAAATGACAAAATCAATCCTTTCTCTCTCCAAATAAGACATTGCCAAACGCTAAGTCTTCTTTGTTAAGTTCGGTTATGATGGTACCATAACGACAAATCAAGAAAGAATTAACAGAAGAGGTATTAAGTGAAGAAACTACAGCGTACGTCGACGGGTCAAGTATTTCATTATAATTCATTATGTCTAATTTGTTATGCAATTTAAAACAAAATCTAAACATGACCTACTGCGGACAGTGACAAGAGTATGTCAAAACGAAGATAAACCCAGCTTGACTAATAGATTCAGATTTGATGAATGTCCAGATGCAAATATCAGATTAATTGAGGTCTGGAGCTGGTATGTCAGTAACTGCTACTAGTCCTTTGTTAATTTGTGTATCATTGTCAGTTTGCTTAGTTTCTTTTGTTACCTATTCTGACATCGGACTCGGACTTCTTTTAAACTGAGTTTTATTGTGCGTATTTCTTTATGTTTCTTTTTCTACATTGGCTAGAGTTAGATGCGGAGGGTTGAAATCTCACAAAATATGTTTACCCCGCCGCATTTTTTGCGCCTGTCCCAAATCAGGATCATCTGGCCTTTGTTAGTCTTTTATGTTTTTTTAATTTTAGTTCATTTCTATGTTTTGAAGTTTAGTGTGACGTCCACTTTCACTGAACTAGCACATAATTTTATTTAGGTGCCAGCTGAGGACCACTTCCAAGTGCGGGATTTTCTTGGTGGCCTTCGGCTGTTGTCTGCTTTTTGGTCGGGTTGTTGTCTCTTTGACAGATTCCCCATTTCCATTCTCAATTTATAAACCTCGCATCACAAGAGTGAGTACTGAGAGTATGTCGAGCGGGAAAAGATAAATTTGATTCTAGTGCATTTTACAAAACGAGACACCGAGACATGATACCAATTGAACAGTCCCATTGGCTATAAAACTTTATATTAAAGTATGTATTCCAGTTCTCCTTTAAAATGATGCTAAAAATTATCTTACATTCGGAAATGCGGAAATTTTTGTCCAGCCATGGCCTCATACATGTAGTGACTTATTTTCATCATGTTTTGATAACATACTGTTGTCGAGGTAAGACTTGCATTAACTATGCTTTATCTATGAGCTGTATGTTTTTTATTCTTATTTTCCATTTTAGTTATAGTTAGTTTTCTTCGTTGTATTACCTTATTGTAGTTAAAGTTGCATCTAGATATATAATCCATGCTATCAATTAAGTCTTATATTTCATTACAACTAAGATCTATTGCTTTTTGTCAAATTTCTAGTTCCTCTGAAACTCTGCCATACTAAATCTATTCTTCATAGTAACTGAAAATAAACTTTAAAACGTCGACGTCTTTGTGAAGTTATTCAAGAAGACTTGACAATTCTGTATAGAACCATTTAATTAATGACGCATACAATTGACGTATTTCTGGTTAACTGAAAACTAATTTGCATTGGTCGTCTTGGTTCATGTCTGTCATATTTTAAATGCTTTGTAAATCGTGTTGTAATAAATTATTTAATGTTATTTTTTTTTCGTTTTTGAAGGATGTATATGGTACCTATATAACTGTTTACAGCCCCGTCATGGGAAATCGGTTGGATAGTAACTTGTCTCATTGGCAATTATTCCACAAATCTTTTTATTCATTATGTTTAAAAGTTCACCGTTGAAGATACACCGTCTACTATCAAGAAGAAAAAGGGCAAAACAATAGCTGTCCATTAAATATTTCAGTTAATCATAAAATGCTTTTTAATGTCAATGACACATTGTTGAAAAACCACAGACTACAAAAAACGTTTTGAAGAGCAATATACCGATGTCCGATTGATGTACATGTATAACTTTGATTGTTTCGACGACACTTTGAAGACTTAATATAAGACATTTTCTTTTATTATAAATCAAACTATAGGTGAAATTCATATATATAAATGAAATATATAGATATTAGGGCAACCATTATTTACAAGTGAACAGTACATATATTTTGAAAATAATTGACAAATCTGAAAAGTAACATTGCTGTACACCCCATATAGTTCTAATTTCAGTACTTTTTTTTTAATTCTAAAATTTCATTCTTCCTTTTTGAGAAAGAAGTGGTATTACGATCATCTTATTCTTCCTTAAATATCTTACTAGAAAGAAAAAACCCATATAATACATTTCTTTTACATTTTTTAAAAGTATTTTCAATTTCCATTGACTTTGTTTCAATCGCGTGTTCAAAATCATCAAGTTTATGAATTCTTACTAGTAGACTCAAACTTTGATACTATATTGCAAACTGGTACAGTACAATCTTTTTAAAAAAATTGCACTAAAACACATGCATAGCATCTACTATAGGGCAAAGTCAAAATTTCGATATCAAATAAAAGCTTACATACTCTTCAAACATCACAGTTATTTGATCCATGCTATGCAGGCAATGACATTTTGGTTGCATATTCGGGATAAAGTTAAATGGGTTCGCCCTATATATGGTCTACCTCTGTTCGATCTATTTTCGATATTTAATGATAAAGGCACACACAATATATATACAAATAGTAAAAACAGTAATCTATATTTTTTCATAACTAAAGTCTTCATAAACTATAGATCACGATGCACATTTGAATAGACAACTTTCGAGTTCGATGCATTTCCGTCAAAAACTCTGGTTTTAGTGAACGTCATTTGTGCGTTTAGGGGCATCGTCACATCCATTCCAATGTTGAGCGAGTGGTTGGAAAACTATAATTCTATATTGTACAAATTATTCGGCAAATTGAATTCTCAAAATTGAAAATTAGCACTGCTGTCATTAGGAAATTTTCATTAAGTACCTACAGAACAACCATTATATCTAGTTTATCCTGCACAATGACGATCACTAAACTAAGACGCTTATTGAACGTAAATAGTGCAGGGATACAGGCGACCCCCTCTATCTGGTAAATGACGTCATAAAGGTGCGTATAATTGACGAGTTTTTACCGGTGACGGATGAACTCGAAAGTGGTCTCTTGCATCAACATTAATAATTCATGCTATACATAAATAAACACAGACTATGTGAAAGAATAGCAGAAGGTGTTGTAATTATATATAAACACAGTTTTAACATATTTCGATTCTAAGCTTAAAAAATCTAAATATAAAATTATCTTTTTTACACACCTCTTTTACATTGTTTGTACTCATCAACATGATCAATGGTTTCATAACGGGCTCACTATGAATTAGAAAAAAAAAATCAGCATCATAAAAATAATACAGCAATTCAGCTGTGCAATCTGGTAAGTAAAAAAAAACAAAAAAACCCAGAAAACATTTAATATTTGAAAACGGTTACGAGTTTAATAAATGTTCTGGTTAAGAGTTGTCCAGAATTATACCAAAGCACGCAACTGAAAAGTTATTACGCTTCGTACAAATGGAAAAGAATAAGGCCTTTTTTTCACCTAAATTTATTTAGTTCCAGGAAGATAAAGGTTTTAAAAGGACAACATTTACCAAAGTCAACATTATGTTGAGAGGAAAATTTAGCATTTGTTGTATTTCAGACAAAACTTTTATCAATGTTGATTCGAAATGTCCTAAAATGCAAAGTTTTACAAAAACATGTAGGACTTTGCTATTTTGTGTCAAAATGCCTTCATAGGCAACATGAAGCGTTGTAATACTTTTTATTCTAAAACAGAAATATGTAAAATTTTGAATATCTATTTCTTAAATTATACTGTCTGATAATTAATTTTCAGAATAATTTGCATTTGACATCTTTAAGATTGTTATCCAGTAAGAGAAACAAAAAGATGGGAAATTGGCACTACCTCGTTCGAAAAGGAGTAGGTCCGGTTAGGGCCGATTTTGGCCTCAAATTTCAGGTTCATCTAACGAAAGTTTTTGGACACTTTTTAAACACTTAAGTGTCTATTCTAATTGATTCGATTAGTTTATGTGAAAGATTTTAACTGATTTAGTCACTAAAAACGCTCTGATTCATCTTAAATATGAAAAATCTATCAAATATGCTAAAAAACGTCACTTTTCAGATGGTTTTTGTCAAAAATGATAGTGGCCGCATCCGTGTTCATCCTCAACTTTTATATATGTTTTGTATTATCATCAAATACAACTTACATTTTAATATTATGAATGAACACGAATGCGGCCACTTTCATTTTAGACGGAAACCGTCTAAAAATTAACCAAAATGCTAAAATTTAATATGACTTAATGATGCTAGAACGCAATATTTGTGCATTGTATTGTCAAAAAACAGCACATATTTATGTAGCAGAAGCATTTTACTTTCCAAAATATAGCTTAAAGATTACATTTTTACAATTTTCTAAAACTGCTATATTTTGGGGCAAAAAAGGGGTCTTACTGAACCAACTCCTTCACATTTAAGCAACACCAAAGTTAAAAAAAAACACCAATGAAATGCTGGGCTCTTTAAGTAATTAAAACTTGTTTTAAAAAACACATTTAGGACATCTTTCGACAGTCCTGTGACAAAACTGAGTATGTACATTGAAGATCCCTTGCGATTATCATATATAGGATGTTCTTACTGCTACCCCCAGTGATTGCACAATGTTTTTACATAATATTCAGGTAAACATTTATTGAAATTAACCAATCAATATATCATGGAAAAATAAATGATAGCATACTGATGATTATCAATTGAGATTACAAAATAATCATGATTGTATATTAAAACGTTACTGAAACATGCAAATTAAAAACTATAACTATGATTTCAATAAGAGTTAAACAAATTAGGTGAAGATACTGAGTATGTTATCGAATAATGAAATTACAGTATGTTACATAAGAATATTATTTTTATTGTATGACTACAATCGCGAGGCAGTTAAAATTATATCGAGTTTAAAACAAGACCCATCATTAATGACTGCACCTGCTAAACATGGAACATTGTGGAATGCATAGGCAACATCAGAATGCTTGATATAACTCCCAGTTTTAGGATGTACTTATAGAATTGAAGGCAATTGTCTTGTCATTTATCATCTTATTATATGTATTTGTACGATCTTTTAAATCACATCCAGTACAAATAAATTTGATGTTATTCGATAAAGGACATGTTTTGTGTTATCCAGCAATTTAACTCTGGAACTTACTTTAATTCAAAATTGTTGTCTTTGCAAGCTTTTATAGAAATCGACAGGGTTAAACGCGGATAGCTATTATTACTTTTCGCTCAAGATGAAAGCTGGATAGCCGCAGACCTTATGTATACAATTCCAAATAGAGGACACCAGATTTACGCATTAGTGCAGTTCTTGTAAAATAGTTGGATGATTGAAGAATAAGTGATTCTATTACTGCCAAACTTATGCAAGTATATTAATACAAGAAATGAAATCTAAACTTCACATATGCTGAACTACAGGCTCTCTGAAGTAGAAAAGCATAAATCATTATATATGTACTGTTCGTGAAAATTTTAACATTACAACTAAAATCTATAAAAGGGCTTGGAATACAAATGAAGTATAAGTAGAAATATCCCAACTTTAGGGTCATTCTTCGACCAGCGGAAAACACAAACATTAGTCTAATTGCCAAAAAAATACTGGCCCATATCCTAAACCAAGTTATGCAACTGACATGCACATTTTGAGTAACAAAACAAATATATGTCATTCTAAGTAAAACTGGCGAGGCAGCTCACATCAAACCCTTTTTCAAAACAGTGTACACGTACAATAAATATAGAAAACATTTCAATTAAAGTGGTTAAAAAAAATGCTAGTCCTTGCCTTAAATCTGGATATTATATTGTTTAAACAGACAATATTGAAATCAAATACAAAGCAGTTGAATTATCATTCATTGATTTGATCAAATATTTTTTCAACATTAAAGGTTATGCACTCGAAAGGTTTTCAATTAACAACACTGTAGATTGTGTCAAACCTACCTCTTCAAGATAGTAACATAAACACGAAAAAGACAAATTGCACTGTGTTCCCTAAAGTATAAAAAAAACTCTTAAATATAGTTCATATTTTCATATTTAACCATGCAAACTTTAAAATTCTGACCAATGCCATTTCATTTATGATAGGATCTAAGATTGGGTTACTGAACCGAACATAAGACCCTAAAAAGAAAAATGTGTTAAAAATATAAAGAATAAAGAACAAAGGATAAAGCAATGGAATAGAGAAAAGAATCCCCAACCTTAGTTTAGAAAAAAATAGCAGTTGAAATTGGGTTTCAGTATGATAAAAATACTTAACTCCAAGGCAAATCTAAAAAGGGGAAGTCCATACAAACTGATGAATCAAACGTTACCAATCAACAGAACAAGTGAAACAGCTGCCATTATCACATGTATCCTGACTTGGTACTACGAAGGATCGAGCATCTGTATCACAAGGAAACATAAATTTCGATTAGCAGAATAAAAACTAATAACTAATAATCAGAATAGTACATAGTGTTAGACACTGAGTCATAATAACAACCACTTCTATAAATAGAACATCATACACGGTATTATATCGTAACTAAGAAAAAAGGGGATGGTATCAGGATATTTGCAATGATAAGCACAGTCTGCTCATATAAATCTGAAGTCAATGCCGAGCATTTTTATTGTTCAGTAAGAAATCAACTGTGATGACTCCAAACTGGTGGGTTTTCATAATTTATGTTCTTGAAATCCACATAAGTCAAAACATTACTACATACTATAACGTTGTACGTTCGGTCATTCAGTAAATGTAAGACTACGTATTGCTTTTTCTTTTGTAATGTTTAGCCAACTAGATGGAATAATTGGTAATTCTGCATTATATAAATGTATAAGTTCATGTTTGTACTTACATAAAACCCACATCCAATATTTTGATGTATCGTAGGTTGGCTGAATTTCCCAATCGGGGAAATGAATTTTATAATCTTTATAGAATCGCCATTCCGGAATATCTTTTCTAAACATCATTTTTTCATTCTGAATTGACACATTACAAAACTCCACCGATAGTGTATTATCATGATAATACGAAAAGCCACCAATTCCCTCTGGTCGATGTTGAATGCAATGATGAGATTGTCCATCTTCGACATACTCTTTTTCAATAAGCATACATGGTTCTTTGCAAAACATGCAAATTTCTGTACAACCCCAAAGTCTCTTCATCAAATGTGTTAATTGAGTTTAACATCCAGCCAGAATAGTTTACGTCCTTTTTCCTGATGTTGTTGTAGGTTTCTATCTTAATATCTTCTAAATCTTCTTTCAAAATTTGTTGAAAGTTGGAAATATCAGAAGTTGTACGTTTATACACATGGCTAAACGCATCTTTTGTTAATGGTAGTACTCCCCTTTGCATAATACTTTTAATAAATTCGTCTACCCAAATCGACAGAGAATGAACTACGTTTGTCGTGGATGATACCAATTCTTTTGAAATGGTGTCCATAATTTCTAAATATATCTTATCGATACGTCTTTTCGCGTAAATCTGATACCGATTGCTATCTCCTACAGATTGTTCAAAAACTGGCGTATGTGAATAAAGGGTTAACCAATCTTTTGTGTATTTAGCTGGATTTTTTATGAAGACTTGATAGTCATCAAAGTTTTCTTTCAAGGCTAGGTCTATCATAACAGCTTTCATAAGTTGATACTTTTCGTGCTTAAACTCGTCAAATATTTCATTTTCTACGTCTAGATGGATTTGTTTTGAGACTTGTTTTAAATAGTAACTTCCACGATAACAGCATCTCGAAAAAAATTGATAGAAATCATATCCTCAGTTTTGCTTTCAACCAGATTTTTGAAAAGCTTACAGGCAGTTGCTTTATATTGTTCAATCTGCCTTCTAGGGCTGTGCTTCTTATTATATTTGTCATTGATTCGAAGTAAATACAATAGTTATGTAGCAAACAACATGGTTCAATATTTTTGCTCTGAACTTTGTAAGTAGATAAAAAGGACACCGCCGAAAATCACCGTCGTTATGATTTTCTATTTCTTTTTCAACAATAAGCAAAGCTTCACATGCATCAGCAGTATCAAATCGGATATCTTGTTGTTCCTTTTCTTTCAGAAAGATGTCGATTTTTCTGAACATTTCATTTATTGCTGAAACTGTCTGTTGTTTGTATTTCAAAATTCTTTCTTTTATTTCTTGTTCTGTTCCACGAGCATTCAGGACATTTCTTACACTGATGTCGTCGTCGGCAATATCACATATCTGAAAACTGTCTTCTAAATTTACCATTGCCTTATATTGTGGATCGTTATAATCTTCACGTTTCATATACGCCACATCAGAGGTGAACCTTTCACATAATAAGTCTTCTAGTTGATCTTTGACTGGTTTGATATCATCTGTATGTTTGGGATCGAAACTGTTCAACCATGAAATCCACATATTTTCAAATGTTTCGTTCGTAACATCGTCATCAGGTATCTTGCCTTTCATTTTGTAAGCTAACTTTCGAGCTTGATCATTTAATGCCGCTTCGTGTTTTGTCCGTTCGGCAAGGCTTAGTTTCTCGATTCTTATTTCTTCCTTAATGTTGTTTACCTCTGTCCTTGTTTTGAATATAAATCATCTGATAGAACTTTTAACTTATTAATTTTGGTTTCCTCCCATTGACTCATAATCTCTTTAAGTGGATTGCATTAAAAAAAAAGAACGAAGTTCGTGTCCAAGGAAATTCAACAATTGGTCATTCTCTTGTGTGAAACTAGAAGTGATACTTGTAACAGCTTGTTCAATATCATAATGCTCATACTCTAAGAGAATAATTTTAGCCTTTGTTGTACGAAATTCACGGGCTGCTTTCTCCATTTTCCATGTAATTTCATGGTACTTTCTTTCAAAAACATTATATGCTTTTAACTCTAAAGTATTACGAAAGCTATGTACAAAATCATCTCTCAAAATTCCATTCCATAGATCTCTTATTCTTGTTACAGTGTCAGTCAACTGAAAAAAGGCCTTCCGTTCTTTACTTCTTTTTTCTAATCATAGAATGTTTAACCTCTGCAGCACGTCGGCTGTAACCTGGATTTGCTGGTGCCATAGGTGGATCCCCATGCCACAAGTCAGAAAAATATTTGACATCTTTGTCACTATCAAAGTCTATGACTTGGTTAAAAAACATGATATCAGCTATATTTTCTTGTTCGGCTGCTGATAACGTCATTCCGTTGAGTAACTGAACAAGATCATGTCTTTCGTCCTGCATTTGTTCACTGGCGTCGGAAGCTGATACATTTTGATGAGTAAAGATACAACTTTGTTTATAATTTAAACCCTTATTAACATTTTTGAGTCGCAAAAAAGCATGCACTACTGTCTGAAGTACATCTTTCACATCGGAAGTATTACTCCCCTTTACATTTACAATTGTTATGTCGCCTAATCCTACAACAAAGGTTGCGAGTTTATTGTCATGATGATATGGATTGTTGCCTGTTTGGTTTGATGAACGTAATCCCTCTGAGTCAAACACTAAAATGTAATCAAAATCAAATGATTCTTCATCAACTGTAATAAGTTGCATATAGGCACCTTTAGTTGAAGGTGAAGCACTCACTGGGAATTGCAAGCCAAACATTGTATTTAGTAAAGTAGATTTTCCGGAACTTTGAACTCCTACTACTGATAATATCAATATTTTTTTTGTTCCCTTTAATGTCTTTCAATTTAAATAAGATTGCTTGTACCCATTCAAGTGGTACGTTGGCAACATTCCCATCCATAATTTCCATAGGCTGGCCATTTAAAAGTAGTTTTGCACCAATATTTGGTAATGAATCTAAGAAACGATTCTCTTCATCTTGTAGACTAGACTGACAATAGTAAAGTGCTTCGTATATTTGACCAATTTCTCTGCATATATGTTCAAATCTAAAAGGAATTGGTATGGATTCTGTTTGCCTAATTGAATCATGTTCGTCAACATTCATCGAGTTTTGTTGAAAAGCATCTGCTTTATTTAGAATATCCAAGCATCTAGCACGCCTGTCTAATATAACTTTCATCCATGCAACAAACAACCCAAGATCTGAATCATTATCAGAAACGCATTCTAAACTTACAAGATATTTGATAATGAATGGATGCATTTCTTCTCGCCAAAGTCGCAGTTGCTCTAATCTATGGAACTCCATTTCTTCTACGAGTTTCGACCTCTTTTCAATTGATTTCAACTTAGATGTGTTGTTTATGGTCTTCAGATTGTTACTCCAGATATGCCAATTAGTTCCCTGCAAAGGTTTTAAAACAGCTTGCATGTTTTGCAGTTTTTCGGGAATACATTTCATTATATTCATAATTGTATGTTTAACATTCCTGTGCTCTGTAGTTTCTTCGTCGCTTTTTGCACGTTAACAGAAAGTGTCATGTAGTTTATCAGAGAAGGGTTCCACATCAACGGTACATAACAACGTTGACAATCGTTTGCATATTTCCTTTTTGACGACGGAAACACTTTCTACTTCAGACCCATTCGCAACCAAACAAAATTTCATTTTTAGTTTGTTGTCCTCGATTTGGCTAATAAATTTCGTCAAGACGGTTTTAGTTTTCATATTTTCAACTCTTGAAGCATCAATTGCCAAAATAATTCCGCCTTTGATTGTCTGCAGAATGTCTTTCAATGTGTCAATTACATACAAATCTTGAAGGTCATCAAGTTTTGTAAAAATGATTATTACAGTTGACAAGGCCGATACAATTTCAAACTGATCCTGAATTTTGTTTGTCAGACAATCCCCCCTTAAGTTCAAAATCATCATGACATTTTCAAACGTTTTATTTGTTGTTGATGGAATGAACCAAGCAGCTTCTACAAGTCCTTCGTTTATAATCCTTCTCGTCTTTCCAAGAGGGGAGTTAACATTAAAAAAAGTGCCATAACCTGAATCTGAAAGAATTGTATTAATCATGTTCGATTTGGAAAAAGACGGACGACCCATTCGAAGGAAATAAGCAGTTTTACAAGAGACGTCTATAGCTGATATTTGTCTCATACCTTTACCATCTACAATTTCATCAATAATGACATCATGCAAAAAGGAACTGTTATTACTGGTTCATTGCTTTCAGATGGAAAGATAAGAGGAATAGCTAGCTTACAGGTAAAAAGTTTAGCAGCCAAAACCATTTGCAATACTAGGGATGAACATTTAAATAACAAAAGCATAATATCTAACGGATTAAATGTTTCATTTTCATGATTTTCATCTAAACCTAAATCTGATAAAATATCATCTGCTTCAATTGCGCTCCGTGATTCATTGAGTTGAGAGTCTTCTAACGACAATAACTCTAAACATTCAGAAACCATTGTATCTCGACATGTTGAATTGATCATCATTAAATTTTGTAAAACTACCCATGGTATATCTTTAATCCCGGAGAATAGTGTAGTTGGTTTGATTCTTATAATGTCCATTTGTTTTATTTTGTTTGGGTAAAACAATTATAATCCTAGTTTGGTTGCTAATTGCATGAGCTCACTAGATGCCGTTGATTCAATTTGCACTTCGTCTTTTATAGATGGCAAACAGGAATTACATGCATTAAATTCGGTTGGATCCTCACACTCTTTATAATTTCCCTGCGCGTCTCCACTGTGTATCTCAACATTTGCAAGAGTGTTGTTTTCTTTGTTTGTTTTCTCAGAAGTTTTGGATTGTTGTTGGCATGTCTCTATCTCCTTAGGGGTTTCTGTATCAATTTCCTCTTCACTGTATTGCCTTTGTTCTGTTTGTATCGTTTTGGAAATCCTCGGATTACCACTTTCTTCAACACTGTTTAAAACGTCAGTATTGCTTACCTGTACGTCTGCATTCAGGTCCTTATCTTGATTTGTAGTTGATGCGCTTTCTATCTTCTGATCACAATCATCCATTGTTTTATTGTTTGTGTTGTCCGGAGAATAACTTTCAGAGGAATCATCAGCTGCATCGAAAAATTCTTTGGTATCAGAATTGTTGTCTATCCTTGATTTTTCTACAGCTGCACCACCATTCTGTAACAAAAACTCTTATTCGAAAACAGTTTTGTATTTCATGTAATATAACTATAGATACAAAAGAAGATAATCAAGACCCATATCACTAACCTGAACATTTGTCAATTTATTCATAAAAAAATATTTCATTAAGTTCATCAGTTCATTTGTAATTGATTAAATCAATCCTACTTCCGGATTTCTTAGTTTTTTTTTCTCTCGATTTAATGTCGAACAGAACGAAAGAGTTATAGCATGTCTTTAGTATTCTATGTTGTATGTTGTGTACTATTATTTGTCTGTTTGTCTTTTTTATTTTTAGCCATGGCGTTGTCAGTTTATTTTCGATCTACGAGTTTGACTGTCCCTCTGGTATCTTTCGCCCCTCTCTTCTTATAGCACTATTCAACATAAGGTCATCTATTACCACAGGTCATTTTCACCGAAAAGTCTATATAATAGATATATGTTCATCCGACTAAATGCGCATGACCATTCTACTTTTGTTTTATAAACATTATTCACGCTAAATCTTCAAGATCGTAAGCCATAGAATGACATGAACTGTTTTACAAAAATGATGTGTAAAATAACTGTAACCCTCGAATCAGGAATTTAAGCATCAAATAAACAATGAAGAAATAGTTTGAAGTTGATTTATAATTAATCATCCTTAATATCATGAATATGATACATGCACTAAAATACAACAGTCGAGGCAATATAATGCTTATCATGCTTAAAATTCCTTTGGCTATATACACCGAAATAACCTAAGGTCATCTCCCTTTGGATACAAATTTAGAACACATTGACGAGATTTATCTACTTCATTTACCATGTAATGCCACAATACCCAAATTGAGCAAATTGAGCAAAAACATTAGCGGATATCTTACAATAGATATAAGTCGATGCCAATTAAAAATACAAGTTTTCTCAGAAACTGAACAATTTGTATTTTTACGATTTGACATTATATACCTATTTCAACAAATGAACATCTATCTAAATAGACACACTATGATCACAGTATAACCATGATATATCTACATGTAAAATTTACTAGAAAAAGGAAGTTATACGGAAACATCGGCATACGACGTTCGCAAAAACATGAAAAAGTCTTTTTTTTTTTAAAGAGCCAAAAAATATGTTACAAGCATCTATTTCTTCAAAAATGAATACTAAGAATGGACTTTAGTAAATGTTTTCTAAATATTTGAAGAAATGAAACATAACACATGTAAAGACGGGCTTCAAAGTTATTGTGAAACTGCCTTTTATAGAGGTGGCGTGAATCAGATGTGGATACTTAAAAATTCCAAAGATCTTTTAGAGTACATACAATCTAACTCTCTTTCATCTTGTAATAGTATTAAAACATTTGACTTTTCTACACTTTATACAAGTATTCCACATTCCAAATTAAAAGACAAATTGAAAGAGTTGGTATTGCTTTGTTTCATAAAAAAGAATGACCAACGAAGATACAAGTATAAACTGACATTATCAAGATGCTTGATTTCTTGATTGACAACATATTTGTTACGTTCGGAGGACGTGTTTTTCAACAGACTATCGGCATTCCAATGGGAACGAATTGTGTCCCTCTTCTTGCCGACTTGTTTCTTTATCATTATGAGGCTGACTTCATACAGGAACTTCTTAGGAAGAAATATCCTTTAACTCTACTTTCCGCTATATAAATGATGTTCTTTCACTAAATAATTCAAAATTTGGTGACTATGTCGAACGCATCTATCCCATTGAACCAGAGATAAAGGATACAACAGATACAGTTAAGTCGGCCTCATATCTTGACTTACATTTAGAAATTGACAATGAGGGTCGATTGAAAACAAAACTTTACGACAAAAGAGATGATTTTAGCTTTCCAACTGTGAACTTTCCATTTCTAAGTAGCAACATTCCAGCAGCACCTGCATACGGTGTATATATCTCCCAATTGATACGATATTCCCATGCTTGAATTTCCTATTATGATTTTCTTGATAGAGGGTTGTTGCTCACAAGGAAGCTATGAAATCAAGAGTTCCAAATGGTGAAGTTGAAATCATCTCTTCGTAAATTTTACGAACGCCATCACGAGTTGATTGACCGTTATGAAATTACCGTTTCACAAAGGATATCGGATATGTTCCTTACGTCGTAACTACAATCCCCTTCCCTTTCATAATTGTGACCTACCGAATAAGACTATTTACCGGATTTTTTTATCTCATAAACAACACGACGGGTGCTACATGTGGAGTAGAATCTGCTTACCCTTCCGGAGCACCTGAGATCACCCCTAGTTTTTGGTGGGGTTCGTGTTGTTTATTTATTAGTTTTCTATGTTGTGTCATGTGTACTATTGTTTGTCTGTTTGTCCTTTTCATTTTTAGCCATGGCATTGTCAGTTTATTTTCGATTTATGAGTTTGACTGTCTTTCGTCCCTCTTTTTCATCTGTTATTAAAATGTTGGGAATGTTAATCAAGGATGCAATTTGGGTATTCCTCAGCACAAAATCATTTATCATATGGAGGTAACTTTGCACCCGTTTTTCTATGATTCAAAAAGGAGTCAAAATTAAATTGGTAAAACTATATAACTAACAAGGACAAATCTGCAAATTAAACACATAATGGACACATCTGTGCGTATCATAAATAACGTAGATGAATAAATGTACAAATATTGTATCGTCCAATTTACACTTGTGTGGTAAGGTCTGGCGAATGTTCTGTAATTTCCTATAATGGATCAAATAGTTACCATGCGGATTCATTGTTGAACTATAATTGTTTACTCTTTATATATTGTGACTTGGATGAAGAGTTGTCTCATTTGTCATTGGCACTCATACCACATTTTTATTTCTATTGTCATGAGTATGTATATAATCATTATCAGGTCTCTAAAACCTCATTCTTTGTACTGGTATAACTTGACTCAATAAAAAAGATTAAAGGGTTTTTATCCTGCTTGACGCAGTCAAACAGTGAGACATAGGTATGCTGTTTCCGGCGTCGGCAACGACGATGTTGGCGGCGGTGGAGGCGTCAACAATGCATAAGTTTGTGACTAGGTCTCATTTATGGTGAGCCACTAGTGGTAGGTCAAAGATATTTGGTTTGCAGTTAATTTCATATTGGCACATCTCATCACCATGGAAATTATTTAGCCCCGCCCTCTTAGTTTTGGTCTATTGACTTCAACTTTTGCTTAGTTTTCATGTATTAGTTTGTGATCAGGTCAAAAGTTGAATCACCAAAATACTGAACTCCGAGGAAAATTCAAAACGGAAAGTCCCTAATCAAATGGTAAAACACATCAAACGAATGGACAATGACTGTCATATTCCTGACTTGGTACAGGCATTTTCAATTGTAAAAAATGGTGGATAGAACCTGGTTTTATAGCGCTAAACCTTTCACCTGTATAACAGTGACATCAAATTCCATTAAATTTATAACGATGCGTGAACAAAACAGACACAATAGGTAGCATTGTCAAAATATGGGTACAGCAGTCATCACTGTGTCACATCTCAAAAGGTTCATGGGGAACCACTTGTGGTAAGTTAATGATAATTGGTATTTAGTTGTATACACATTAGCATATCTCATTTCAATAGAGGCTGTTTGGCCCCGCCTCTTAGGCATGGTCTATTGTTTAGTTTTCATGTATTAGTTTGTGATTTGGTCGGTTTACGGAGAACCACTTGTGGTAGGTCAATGATCTTTAGTATGCAGTTGTATTATCATTGGCACATCTCATTACCATGGAGATTATTTGTCCCGCCCCCCCAGTAATGGTTTATTGACTTTGAAATTTTGTTTTAGTTCACATGTTTTAGTTTGTGTTTAGGTTTGTATTAAGGGAACTACTTATGATAAATCAATGGTATTTGGTATGTGTTGTATAATAAGCATTTGCACATCTAACTCCATTGAGATTTTTAGCCATGAACCTTCAGTCATGGTTCATTGACTTTAAATATTTGCAAATCTTACATGTTAAAGTGTTACTATTTTAATTCCAACATTTGCATTATCGAAAAAAAAGTAAAATCACAAAAATACTGAACTCCGAGGAAAATTCAAAACGGAAAGTCTCTAATCAAATGGCAAAATCAAAGGATAAAACACATCAAGCGAATGAATAACAACTGTCATATTCCTGACGTGGTACAGGCATTTTTAAATGTAGAAAATGGTAGATTGAACCTGGTTTTTTAGCGCTAAACCTCTCACTTTTATGACAGTCGGATCAAATTCCGTTCCGAAATTACCAAAAAAAAGCGAGACATATCTCTGTGATTACAGTTTATTAATCTTACTGATTGTTGACGTGAATTTGACGCGAACTTGACTGGTTTTAGACCGATCCTTGATAGCTGACTAATCGCTAAAATAGTTACGCATAAAGTTGCAAGTACAGTCTGATATTATTTTTAAATTAGTCCTTTAACCAAAAGTGAGTGTTTTCATTATTCATGCAAAGAAGATGTGGTATGATTGCCAGTTTGACAACTCTCAACAAGAGAACGAATGTCACAGTTCGTATGACCTCAACAATGAGCGAAACCCGTACCGCATAGTCGGCTACAAAAGGCACCGAAACCACAAATGTAAAACAATGCACACGAGAAAACTAACGGCTCTTTCAATGTACAAACAAATGAACGAAAAATAAATCTGTAAATGAGCAAAAAACGACATGATCATGAATTACAGGCTGTTGACATGGGACAGACACATACACGCAGATTATTGCCAACCCCCTAAACTGGGACAGTGCTCAACAGTACAACATGAGAATGAACTATAAAAGTCAGCTGTAAGATGCTTAACTTTGCAGATGGGTACAAATAGAAATACTACACACAGTGGACGTGGCAGGATTCTTGTATATCCCAACAACAAAAGGCACCAAGTACAGATCTAAAAGACAAAATTATCAATCAGTACACATCCAACATCCAATGGATTTAGTATAAAGACGTCAAAAAACAGTCAGAAAAAACATGACCAGTAATACATACATTACGTTTGTTAAAACCAAAAACGTCACAACAGACACGGGCATAGCGAACGAGTTGTGTCAAAGGAACATCACCATCCAAAAAGGGAAAATAACAATAGGGAACGAAAAATCGTTCCTTTTGTCGTAAATTTTAGTATGGCCTTTTCCGTGTGAAACTGAAATATCTAAATCTAGGAAAGGACAGTTATTATCGTTTAAATTTGATTTATTTTAAGTATGTTCCTTTGGGAAAATTTCGTTTCTTGCAAGAAATATATCTGTAAGGAACAGGTTTCATCAAGTAATTTGAAGTACAATTTGATTTGGCTTTTTTATTTATACTTATACACAAAAAGACGATGGAACATAAAGTATGTACACAATACAATGTGCATCAACTATCTCTTGCATTGTGTTTAACTTAACTTTTATTGTTTTGTTTTGTATTACTCTGATTAAGAAGTTTCTTGATTATAATTTTTCAGAAACAAAATGGTATTCTCAGTAACGTGACATATTATATTTACGTGCGTTTCATTAAGCATTTATCAAACATTATCTGTACTGATCAATTTGTTTCATAATAAACAATTCTTGCTTTAGTTGTTATCCATTCGTTTGATGTGTTTTATCCTTTGATTTTGCCATTTTATTGGGGACTTTCCGTTTTGAATTTTCCTCGGAGTTCAGTATTTTTGTGATTTTACTTTTCTTTTTAAATACAGAATGATACAAACGAAACAAGTGAAAGTGTGAGCTTCTGCTAACTGATGATCCCCCGCCCGTATAGTTGGGTAAACAAGAAGTTGTTGAGTGATGAATCTGAAAACGCATCACACGGTACAGCTGACTTATATAAACTCTGATGCTAAATTTCAGAAATCCTTGTTCCTGAGAAAAATGCTACGAAAAATATTCATAGGACGGACGGATGGATGGATTTGACTGACGGACGGATGGACTGATGGATGGACAAACAGAGGTCAAAGAGTATACCCCCACTTTTTTTAAAGCGCGGGTATAATAATTGTAAGAAAGTATTATACAAAACCATTCTGTACATGTAACAACCATATTGATATTAGCAGATTACACTGACTTGTATAATTTTTTACGGTTGACTAAGCTACAGAAAAAACATAATTTGATGTTTACATGTAAAGCTGTCTTTTCAAATTTGGTAACAAATTATAGCATTGTCAAAGTAGTCAACTTTGTATGCTACTCTTCGGCTTACTTACTTTACCACTTAGTTTGAAAGTTGTAAGTATGAAATAAACTTGTTCCTACCTTTAAACTAGCTGCAAGAAAGTCACTGCTGTCTTCTTTAATTTCATCAGTAATGAGGTCTTGATCTCTGAAAATGTACATATAATGCTCTTTGGTATCAACAATAAGATAACTTATGCATTTTGGCATTGATAATTTAAAAAGAACTCACCTTCGGATAAAGGAGTTATTTACAAATGATATTAGTTTTTCATATTTTAAAGATAGTTTCAAATATAACAATTTGAATTTGTCTTTTTAACAAATGTATCTGATATACGACAATGCTAGTATTTTACGGAAAAGACATTAAATGAGTGAAATGTATTTTTTTGTTGTATTTTATCGATAAGAAAAAACAGGACAGGAACATAAATCAAAACAAGAAATTAAAAAAAGCATATATGATTTGAAAGTGGCAATTGAACAAAATGGTATTGAAATCATTTAAACCATGTCAAGTAAAAAAAATGCATTCCTGAGAAGAAAATCATTGTCAAAACCATCTTACCTTATTCACTACCGAATATAATAAAAAAAAACAAAAAAAACATGGTATATGAGTTACATTTATAAAAGAACCAAAAGGTTATAAAAATGGATGATATCATGGCTGAATGAGTGTCTGATTGTTGAAAAGCAAACATCTCCTTTTAAATCACTAGACATTTTAGTACTTGTTAAAAATTATTAAGGACAATCAACTTATTTAAGCGTTATCTTTTGTTTTCGTTGCATTCACGAGAAGAAATAAGAAGGCACACGGTACTTAACAGCACTAAACTGGTGAAGTTTCAAAATTATCAAAATATTGATTTTATCGCAGAAATGTCATCGACCTGGTAATTGCAACAGAAATGCAGCCCTTTACCCCATATGTTTTACCTTTACTTTTATTTTGCAAAAACTATGCAATTACTGATTGTATTTAAAAGATTTTCACGTAAGTTTGACAATTAAGATGAATATAAGTAATTGCACAGAATTAAATAAACTTATGCACAGGCTTGTTCCACTTTAGAAAACTACTTGTGAATATGCATTGATTAGAAAGTACCTGTCTTGAATATCAATTCGCTCTACGTCTGCAATCACATCTTGTTCACTAGAAGCAGCACCCATCATTCAGTAAGTCCTTCTTTCAATGACACTTCGTTTTAAGTAACCAAAGGCATGTTCAAAGTAATCTGTAATAAACAAATTAGAATTATGACCAGAATAACAAAATGTTCTCGGTTTTAGTAGCTCGTATTTGTTTTTTTCTCAATCGATTTATGACTTTTGATCAGCGGTATACTACGGTTTCCTTTATTTATAAAATGTGCTCTCAGATTATGCTATATTAAATACGTGTTACCCACAGTAACACAATTCTCGCTTGACCATGTTAACATGATTTCTATAGACATATGTTACACATAAATTTAGTTAATAAATTTTGCTTTTCCTTCAGCGTAATCTGAACATAGGCATCTGGTCAATTTTCGTAAGTTGCGAGATGTATTTCTCGTCGGCTTTGTATGGGTAGATAACATAGAACATGGTGCTAATTATGAGATACAAATAACATGAATACATCACAATCAGCTAATTTTGTGTCAAGTAGAAGGTTAATATAATTTTATAAACCCCTACGTCAATGACAAACGTTGGTTTATTAAGGCTGACAGCATGTGTTAAATTGACGTGCCCGTTAAATCATCTGAACTGTATTTGATCTACATTTAGGAAGCAAATTTCATTTTTTCTTCTGAGTGATTTGAAATGAAATCGACCAAAAAAAGCTTATTTAAAAATAAAAAAGGCATATTTCCCCATAGATCCTAGTCAGCGCAAGTGGTACGGTGATGCCACGAGGTTACAGAAGAATCAAATTAAATTAAGAATGTATTCTAGATTTAATTGATATTTGATAATTGCGATAATTTAAAATTTATGGTGGCTTTTCTTTCTGAATAGAAGAGTTTACTTAAGAATTTAGTTACGTATAGAGGGGAATGTTAACTTGGTTGAAACTAATGCGTGAACGAATACTTTCAGCCATTTTTAAAAGAACAGATTTTCTTGAATTGATTGTAACATGATGTATATACAATATTCGATACATATGACTAACAGCGTTTGCACAAATTGTAGTATCCTCATGGATTAGAGTAGGCAAATGAAGATAACCATATCTGAGTCGACGCCACACGTTCTTCGGAAATTATGCCACGTTAACTTATCTTTATATATGTCAATACATAAAGTAATTATATTATCATACAAACACAATATATTAAGAAATCTAAGGAATCAACGTAGCGAAAGGGTAGGAACCAGAACAAATATATATGCAAATGTTGAAACTTAAAGAATGCTTCTCTACAAACATACCATTTATCAAGCATCATTATATAAATCATAATAGTAGAGTAAATGAACTTTGTTTATAGAGCATTTTCTGTGTGATTTGCAATTAAACACATATCACTAAGATAACACGTCAGGAAGTTTTGATTTAAAAAAGAACAGTACAATATTTGAAGAATTGATACCGTCAAATACAAAATATATCAAGACAACTCCTGAAATATGTTGCTGTTGTTCATTATCTCATTAAGGACTCTAAGAATACATTGATATAATTGTAAAAAAAAAATTTTGTCCGCTAAAATCAGATTGAACGCAATATACTCTATTTGGTTTTTAACAATAAGAAATAGTGGTAACTGGATCGTCGAGATTTCATTAATCAGTTTGTAATGTTATTATTGTCTCTTGACAATTGTGTCATAAAAATCATTCAAATGTAATTTTGTTATAAAATCAACCAAATAAAAACATATAAACAAGACTTTCCAAAAACAAGTTCTAAGGCCACAGTAGTAACTTTAAATGAAGATAACTTCATATCAACAAGATTTTCAGAAAACACATTATTCAAGGACACATACGTTATTTTTAACGCAAATAATTACATACAAATAAGGTTTTCAAAAACATATTATCAAGGACACGTTACTAATTTTAAATGCATAGCTGGTGTCTAAGTTAAAAACCCTGTAAATGTCGGTACATGAACGTTTTACACTTAGCAACATTCCTATTATAAAAGCATTATAAAACGATTCATACTTGGGTATGACCTTTTACAAAGGATAACTGGTGAATGATGGGATAAAAATAGAAATGCTATCAGGTTCAGCAGATTATCCTTTATCGAACATTTCAGTCCGATATGGTTTTTACACATCTTCAAGTCAATTTTCTCGTATGTTACGTATAATATGTTTTCTCTTTCACGATACTACGTTTAAATTATATATATAATTTGGCACACAACTAAAACGATTTTGAAATATTTTGTGTTGCAGGATACGATACAAGAGTAGATTGTATTACTTAATTTTCAGATGTTAATTCTTTTTGTTTTTCTCCAAACTCAATCGAACTATACAATTATATACCTGTATACTGCAGCTATGCTATTTGAGCAGTCAAATTGCATTGACCGTATATTCATATGTGATATTTGTCTTCCGCGCAAAATTAAGAAATGATGGTTTTTACCCTAAATACTTCATTTAGAACAATTTTAAAAGTCGCAGTATATAAAGAATAACCATAACCATAAGCACAGCCTCGCTTTCTACGTGTTTCTAAGCCTTGTACAAATAACATTGATGTTTCGAGACAAGGTATGGTTATTCTATATGTACATTGCAATTAGTTTAAACAATTAATATCTATTGAATCTTAGTTTTCACATTTGTTTCTATCAATGGAAAATTAAAAAACCGTATGTTAATTTTGTACTTCATTTTTTCCTTTGAAACACTAAAAACATTTTAATTAAAGTTACAAACCAATTGTACGAGAACAATTGAAGGTCTCTTCACATCTTATTTCCAAACAATTGATGAGAAACAACTTCCTGTTTGCTTAAAGTTACTATTGGCGTCAAATCATATTCTTACTTATTAAAAATAGATGGTTTCCATATACTTTTGGCAGAACTAAAGGTAATTATTAGCTACTTTTAGTTTAGAAAATGTCGCTTTTGGTCTCATTTGACGTTGTTTTTACTGATTTAAAAAAAACAAATATATGGTTTCTATTTACTCTGGTCTGTTATAAGGGAGATAATAAGCTTCTATTGTTTTTTTAATGGTCGCCTAACATTTTGTTACGTACTCTAAGTCTTTATCATGTACCAAATTGAAAAAAATAATCAATTAAATTTAAATTGAAAAAGTTAAGGGACAAAAACTCCTTTATGATATCAATGGATTGTTTCAGATCTAATGAATAATTTTTTCGTCACAATATAGCAAACACTTTACACTAGTTATTTTGTATATATATCTTTAAAAGTATCAGAGGAGATCATAAAACTAGGAAAATTAAAAATGTACATGACCTTGGCATGGATCTCATTTTAGTGTTTATGAACCAAACACTTCAAATCATAGACCCTAGTACTATTTTACTTATGGATTACCATATACAAATACATATATATATTGGAAACACGAGGGAAAGAACTCTCATATGGAGTCTACGTATCCTGTGGTCAAAAAGATTTACAAAAATTACATTCCCATATATCAAACGCATAAGGGGAAATTAGAGTCTCAGGATCGTTTAGGTAAAAACTTCTCAAATTATCATAGAATATATGGAAAAATGATTGTCGGTTTATTTTACAGTTGCGGAGTAGTCATAACAAGAAAACAGTGTTCATGGTTTTTCCATGGATAGGTAAAACGACCTATTGCGTCGGCAATTCAAGAACATGCAAGAACAACAAATAAACTTCAACAGCCCGTCTGATTATCCGATTAAGGGTATATCATATACATTTTGTATGCACATATTTTTCAATAATTGATTTATACATTTTGGTATTAAGGTGGTACCCAACACTTTCACTAAAATAAATTTGGCTCGTTTAATTTTCATAAAATTATGTCAAAGTATTAACCTTTGACACTTAAACAAAAATATAAAAATTTGAAAAATTTTGAACCAACCGTTTTGTCAGAAAAATTACACTGGTTATATAGCAATTTGACAAACACCAATTTTGATCGTTGAGAAGCTTAATATTCCTTTTACAACACAACGTAATTGAAACGTTAAGCTGACTTTACAGAGTTATCTCCCTGTAGTGTTAGGTACCACCTTAAGTTGTCATGATAAATATTAATTTCATTGTAAAATAATGATTTTTGCTAATCTAAAACAGTTGCCAAGCCTTCAAGAACAAGGGAAACACTCTCGTTATATACAATTGATTTTCCTCACCAGGAATAATTACATTATAACAACAATATTCACGATAAAAAATCCTACCTAAACCTGTAATTGTTTTTCCACTGCAAGTGTTAAATTATTTGCCTAAGAGTACTTTTCATCTTAAAATGTCATTAAACAATCTGAAAAATCAACAGGGATTAGCGGCCATCGCCGGATTATTAGTTTTCTTAGTATAATCAATTCACTGAAACGAAAATATAATATAATACACCAAAACATATCTAAAATGCAATAGCTGTTATAGAGGACTCGTGTGCAGTCCCGGATTTTAGACAATAATTTTGCAAACCAGTAATTCTTTTTAAATGATTTACAAAACAGAGTTTTCTTTCTGCACGATATTAAACCAAGGCAATATTTCGATGCCTTTGCTGGTGGAGATTTATTTCCCCGAGGGTATCACAAGCCCAGTAGTCAGCACTTTTTGTGCTGACATGAATTGTCATTGATATAGTTATATTTATAAATTTACTGTTTAAAAAATTTTGAATTTTTTGAAATACTAAGGCTTTTCTACCTAAGGCATAGATTACCTTAGCTGTATTTGGCAAAACTTTTAGGAATTTTGATTCTCAATGCTCTTCAACTTCGTACTTTATTTGGCCATTTTAACTTTTTTGGATTCGAGCGTCACTGATGAGTCTTTTGTAGACGAAACGCGCGTCTGGCGTATATACTAAATTTAGTCCTGGTATCTATGATGAGTTTATTTTCACGTCAAACATGTAACAGATCATCCCACTGATTATAAAAAATAATGAATAAACAGATAAAATATGACAAAAGGTTGGCTTGAATTGTAAAAGTAGAAAACTTTCATTTTCCAAATGGTTTGTAAGCTATCGGCATTTTTCTGAAAAACAAAATTATCAGCCACCATTAGGTAGTAACGCGACTGTTTCAAGTGTCCATAAACATAATGCCTGGCTGCATCAGTTCATAACCAAAGAGCAAAAATCCAATGGGCCTCGAACTATATTTCGATTTTCCATGTAAGAAATGACGCTGTAATAATTGAATCCTATGAACATGAAAGTTTATCTTTTAAAAAACATACCACTGATATTTACTTTATGTACTAGCAGTTTTAACATACACAAGAGTTAATTGTACTCGATTCATTATAATATATGTAACCACTATCACACTTGCAGCTACCCGAAGAGGAAAACAAAGACAGCTTAAATGTTTGACCTTTATCTCTAACATTACAATTAAACCACGTAGACAATTTTACTTACAACGATTTGCCCTGCTTATCAACTAAATTACTGGTTATATCATATTGAAACGGGCATACATTTTGTAAAATATTCCTGTAGATATTGTTTACATAAAATATGTCTTTTCTATACGATGTTTACTTAAAAATACAATTACGAATAGCTCATTTTCATACAAAATAAGGTTGTGCAATACTTTTTGATCAATTGCCAGCATTATTCAAAAAAGTTTTAATGTCGCAATATATGTAATTGTCAGCTGAATACTAGTGCTGGCAATTGATCAAAAAGTATTGCACAACCTTATTTAAGCAATTTAATGAAAAGTTGTCTGCAAAAATAAGTTTAACTCATTATTCGAAATCATGAAAATAAGACGATGTATAAGCGAGAATGAATGATAAATCATATATTTACAAACATGCAGTTCAGTGGTTTCTTTAAGGACGAACTTAGACACAGAAATTATAAATGCAAATATCGACATTTAATATTTGTAGTACAAATTTGTTTTCATCGTTAAAATCCAAAGGTAGACCAATGTTCCCAAGATGAAAATACAAAGTATTGATTCATTTAAACAGGTTATTTGGTTAAAAACCGCAATGTCATGAAACTGTAACAATTTACAGCATAAACGTACCATACATCTTAATGCTGAATCATGCCGGTAGTTTCTGCAAAATTGATTAACTGGAAGAGATGCAAGGCGCACATTTTGAGAGTGAACAAATAAGAAACATGTTTGCTGGGACAAAGACTGGAAATGATCATTTCGAAATTGTTTTCTCGTCCAGATAGTTGATATAATACACCAACCATATTTGAATAATTTAAGAATGAACCCCAACAAGTTCATGTATAATAATCAACAACCGCTTAATAACTGAGATAAATTTTACATGAAAATGTAAACCCTAAGTACAGGCCTCAGAACACAATTAATTTGCCTATACATTCTTTGTAAAAGTAATGACATATAAAAAAATTTACACCGCCTCTAACAAAATGACATTTACTCCACATGAAGATCATACTTTTCTCAGGAAAATATTGCAATGCCAGAAAAATCCATCAGTGCTTTCGTCCGTAACACCTCAATACACATCCATTGGGTTCACCTAACCGACGAAAAGAAAGTAAACACCAAAAATTTGACCTTTGAACTGATGACAATTTACAACTTTCAATTTAAAATAATCAAGTTTTGGGTATCAGAACAAGTCATTCAAACACTATTCTAATAAAATTAACCAAGAAACACTCAATTTTGCACAGAAAAAGCAAAGAAAAAAATTATGAAAGAAATTACCTATTTTTACTATAGGGACTACATTCCTAGACCACGAGCAAAGGGAATTAATTGTGATCTGAAGCCTATTAGACCAACTTTTTTTCATCTAGACCTACAAAAATTTACAAGAACAATGAAAAATGTATATCGAAGAACTTTCCCAACCTATTTGCCATTTGAAGAAGTATTAAGAAAGTTACATCATATTTTATGACACCACCCATATACACAAATATCTTATCAGAAGAAAGCAATAAAGATGAGTTAGCCAAGAAATGTAATATTTGAAAAGTTGAATAACTTTTTCATTTGTTGGAATATCTTTATGAAATAAATTTTTTCATACTGAAAAAGGTTTCTAGATTTAGACATAATGTTCATTTTATGGATTTAAAATAATTTTAAAGAGAAATAAATTATAAGAGAAAGACCATAAAAAAAACAATGTTTTTAATTTAAAAAATTTAATAAAAAATAGAAATCAATCTTTTTTCTTTATAATTCTTTCATATTAAATTCAACAAACATATAGCGAAGAAAAACATCTTTCAAAAAACTATAAATTTATATCAACTTAAGCAAAAATTATGATTTTAGGAGAGCACCGTATTAAAGCAATTTCTTTCTTTTTCCATGTATTATAGCAACCACTAGATGATTTTTTTTGCCCTCTAAAACTTAAAAATTATTCATTTTCAGCTGTATAGGAACATTTCCTAAGTAATATTCTAATTTTCAATTTAAAAAAGAATAGTTCTAGTCATGCAGGTCTATGATTTTTGTCAATTAAAGTTAAAATTATACCTATTAAAATTTTGTTTTGAAAATATATTTAAAATTAAATTCCATTTCATTTACATTTTAGTAAAAATATGTTTGAATAGACTGACTAATCCTTAATAAAACATATGTTATCAACCAATATGGAAATACTGTTTGTTTAATATGAAAAAATGATTTTTAAAGGATGCCCCCTGCTCAGACTACAATAAGTGTACATACAACTGTGGTCACTTAATTCTTAATTAATCTAGATAAATGTATCAAACATCACTTGAAGACATATTACATAATAGGAACAATAAATAGTCTGTAACTTAACATTCAGCATCAAACTTATTTAAGTGATATTTAACTGTAAAATCCAAAAATTCAATCTTCATCATGTTCAAAATTGGTAATTCTCCATGGAATAAAAGCAAATCTGGTTTATTGAATCGCAAACAACCTAAACAATCAGCTTTCACAAAAGGACACACTCCTTGGAATAAAGGTACTGAAATTTCCTGGAACACTGCTAAAACTAACACTACCTATGAGCGCATGGATTCCAACGAGTATAATCTTGTCGTCAAACCAAGAATGGATGGAATGCTATTAACAACTCCAGACTGTGAAGGAAATTCTGGTTCAATGTGTATCTTGCGACCAAAGAAGACTCCAACAGTTGATCGGAAAACAGAAAGAAAGAACATTTCATTTGCTGGAATGAGTATTGTTGACAATGACAAACTTTTAACAATGATGAACAGTGCATTTCAACTACATGCAATAAAATATGAACCGTGTGGGCCAGCGTCATTTGCATTCTATAACGTTCAGAAGTGGGGAGTATGTTGGAAGTTTCAACTTTACTGCGATCGTTGTAAATTTATTACACCTATGTACAAACTGTATAAAACTATTCCATCTAATAAGCCAGGTCCAGATCCTGCAGCTGCAAATGTTGGTTTCGCTCTAGGCATCCAAGAGACAGCAATTGGAAATACTAGAGCACAACAACTACTTTCAAATATGAATTGTCAACCACCTTCAAGAAGTAGTATGCAAAGAACATCAAACAAAGTGTCTGATAAATTAGTTGAACTTAACCAAGATGACATGGCTGATAAGTTGGAGATAGTTAAAGCTGTCAATAGAAAGAGAGGAGCCCCTGAAAACGAAATAAACCTAACTGTTGATGTGCGTTACTCAAGTAATACCATAACAAGCAAAAAGAAACCCGGTCAGAATGCAAATCAAGCATGTGCAGTTGGTATTGAGACAGTGACAGATCGGAAGTACATTGTTGCAACCGCATCATTAAATCAGATGTGTTGGACAGGCGCATGGTTACGCAGCAAGGGATTTACTGTTGAATGTCCAAATGGACATGAAGAGTGCACAGCTGATCTACATCGTGCAGCTCCATTGTCAGAGTATGACCTTGGGAAACAAATTGGTAACCAGCTAGCTGTACAAGGAATTCTTGTTAAATATGCAACAACAGATGGTGATGGTAGATCTGCAAATGGTATAAATGATGCCATTCAAGCTCTGCATCCAATGTGGAAAGTAGAGCGGCTAGCGGATCCTATCCATCTGGGAAATGGACAATTTCGTGCAGCTATGCGTGCCAATTTTAGTGACGAAATGTTCGGTTGCAGGACAAAAGAGCAAAAGAAAATAGTTCAAAAACTTTTCAGCCAGGACGTAAAAGCTAGATCTTCATTAATTACCAGTCATCTCATGGAAGTGTATGGTCGTGACATTCAGAAGATATCAGAAGACTTACCAAAAGCTTTTGAAGCTACCACGAGGTGTTATGATGGAGACTGTTCTATGTGCAGTACCAATTCCATAGTCTGTGCTGGTGCCGAGACCAAAAACTGGTGGAACCGATCCATATTTCTTTCATCATATCAGATCACACGCCTGCAAATGAATGAAAATGATAAACATTTGTTATTTGAAATTTTAAAAATGAAACTAAGTATCAACGCCCTAGACAGTATGAAACTGTATGACAATACCAATAAAAATGAAGCTACACATAGGGCCATTAGTGCAAATTTGCCTAAAAATGTGTACTTTAGCAGAAACATGAAAGGTCGACTTGCTGCTACTGTCCACCGAAGTAACAATTCACCCGGTACGTCAACAAAAATGAAGTGTCACAGACTGGGTATTGAACTTAGTGACCGTACAAATGCCTTCTTAGACAGTACCGATCGAGAATGTACATACCAGAAAGAATATCAAAAAAGAGAAGAGGTACAGCACCGTAAACTTTCCCAAAAGGCAGAAAACTTAATTGTGCATAAAACATACAAGGAGTTAAATAAAGCAAACATTTGCGATGTATATAAAAAAGGTCAACTTGATCCTGTCCTGGATGACCATGCCAGTTGTGTAAAGAAAAGACTTTAATGATGTAAAATCACACAAGATTTTCAGTTTCACTTAACTTAATATGACTTTGATTATAACTTGTCACTGGACTATTCAAAGGACTGATGTTTGTTGTTTCAGAATTACTTTGTAAGGCCTTTATTCATATTCATTTTGGTTAGCAAAGTCATGTATACTTATCATGTTTAATCATCAAATAAGTAAAAATTATATTATTTATTTACTCAAATTATTATTTGCCATCTTTAGTTCTATTCTACAAGGATGTAGAGGACATGGATGTCCTAAACATTTCCCTACAGAGACACAAGTCATTCTGCTATTGTTAAAGCCATGCGGTTCGAGTGAAAGATGTTCAGTATTTATGCACTTTGAATTGTGGCACAAATGTGACACATCAAAACCTTGATAGTTGAATTTTTTGTGCTTTATCATGTAGGCAAGTCTGTGAACATTTATTTTTGTCCATCCAATTGCATTTGGAAATTTGCAATTTAAAACTCCATATTTGCCATTGGATGTACAAGCCCCAGTCCAAATGTTACATTCTCCATTTTGGCCAAGCACTGCATTTTCACTCAATTTAGTGAGATACTTTTCAAAAAATGCCTCCATTTTAACTTTGTTTAGGTTAAGGGTCATGTCAGTGCACATTAGAGTATGAATTTGCACACTAAAAATAATTTTGTGGCCTTATTTTTTACAATTTGATACTACAATTAAAATTTCTTGTTTTTAAAATTATAATTTTGAAATTGATTGAACTTTTAATTAAAAATTCTCCTTTAAACTAATATCAAAGGATTGTCCTTTTCATTATGATTCTAAAACAGTGATTGTTATTCAAATACTGTAAAAAATAAGGTCAGAAAGTCTTTTTTTGTGTGCAATCAACACCCGTCTCCTAGGCCGCAGAACACAATTAATTTGCCTATACATTCTTTGTAAAAGTAATGACATATAAAAAAATTTACACCGCCTCTAACAAAATGACATTTACTCCACATGAAGATCATACTTTTCTCAGGAAAATATTGCAATGCCAGAAAAATCCATCAGTGCATTCGTCCGTAACACCTCAATACACATCCATGGGGTTCACCTAACCGACGAAAAGAAAGTAAACACCAAAAATTTGACCTTTGAACTGATGACAATTTACAACTTTCAATTTAAAATAATCAAGTTTTGGGTATCAGAACAAGTCATTCAAACACTATTCTAATAAAATTAACCAAGAAACACTCAATTTTGCACAGAAAAAGCAAAGAAAAAAATTATGAAAGAAATTACCTATTTTTACTATAGGGACTACATTCCTAGACCACGAGCAAAGGGAATTAATTGTGATCTGAAGCCTACAGCTAATTGAAAACAGTCATCATGTCTACATACTCAAGTAGAACACTACGTTTATGTCCTCCACGTGGAATTATTTCATGATAACAAGAAAAATTCAATTTTAAAAACCCGTCACAAATTTAAATTTTATTCCACTGACATTATTTTGTTATTGCTCTAAGTGTCCCATTAAAGTTCACTTTTCCTCCGAAACTGCCTGTAAACAATAGAAAAAATCAACAGGGATTATCGGCCCATCAATTTACGTGTACTCCTTAATAAACGGACGAAAATATAAAACTAATCTCAAATTATAGATATATACACTATTGTACTTTGTTTCATTAATTGTTTGAAATCTATCTCAAATATTCTGAAACACCATCGTAAACAGCTATAACATAATTTGGCAAGTAACAAATGGCTATTTGTGATATCAATAAAATATAACGCCTGGCGTATCAGTTTACTAAAGAATATCATATTTTCCATTGCTTCGAATCAAATCTATTTTCCATGAAAAACAAGACGCAGTGATAATTTGTCCTCTTGAAATTATCGTTTTCAAACATACATATGGTATTTAATTTCAACCAGCGTTTGTAACATACAATGTGGTAATGAGACTTGATTCACTATCATATTCATAATCATATTTTCAACTATCCGATGGAAAAAAAAGCAAAGCTTTGACTCCGATCTCTATAATTACAAAGAAACCACTATTAACATTTTTTTTATTTCTTGCGTACCATAAATAAACGGTTTTTAACAAAAGATACTTACAACGATTTTCCTACCGACCAACTAAATTACTGGTTGCAAATATACTCAAGTTTTTCTCAAATGGTCCTTTAGATATTGTTAACACCTTTACTTAAATAGTCTTTTCGACGATGTTTACTCTTTAATGCAAATTCTAATAGCTTATTTCCATAAAAAATAAAGTCGCGTAATATTTCTTGATCCATTGCCAGCAATTTTATTAAATTTTATTTTTCTTCAATATATACAATTGTCAAATAGAATACCTAGTGCGTAGCAATTTATGGAAAACTGTCGGCAAAATTTCTTTTAACACAATGTTTAAAATTATGAGAAAATAACGATGTATAAGAAGCATTGAGGACCCAAAATTCAAATTTATGCCAAATAAGGTTAGGGTAATCCATACCTGGGATATGAAGATCATAAGTACTAGTATTTCGAATAATTCATAATTTTGCAAACAATAAATTCATAAAAAATTACCATACATTTGATATTCATGTCGACACCGAAGTGCTGACTACTTGGCTTGTGATACACTCAGGGTCGAATTTCAACCAGTGTTGTAAATAGTTATCAAAGGCTTATAATTTGATACGCCAAAAGTGCCTCTCGTCTACACAAGTCTCATCAGTGACGCTAGACCAAAATGGTTAGAAGCAAAACAAGTACAAAGGCGAAGAACATTGGGACCGAAAATTCCCAAAATTTTGAATATGTTCATCATTAATTAATTATCACATTTCTTTAATAATTGAGTGAAAGTTACCCCAACATTTGTATTTATTGGTCTAAAAAGTAGCGGTTTTGAAATGTGAGGTATAAATGGACCAAAAAGAACATACAAAATGAAGACAAATAGGTTCCACAGTGAAATTTATCATCATAGAGTCATCTTTTGTATCATATTCAACTGTTTGAACTAGTCGATAAGATACATATTTGATCATTTATTGGTCACACTATATTCTATCATGATGCAGCTTAAAATGGATTTTTCGATGAAATTTTGCTCAAATCGCTGTAGATGTCGTCTTGCAAAAACGTTTTCTTTAGGTGTAATACCACCAAATCATAGTATGTAATATCCGGTTGCATACGAAGAAAGGTCGAACAAATATCTTCCATTGAATTTGACAGTTTTAGGAAATTGATCCTACATTTCATTTCAGTGAAAAATTCTTGTGTCATAAACCAATATTACAGTCAAAAATGGTATATTCTTATCCGAATGCTAAAATTATTTTTTATCACTCATCAAATTTGATAGAATAATATTTGTTTCTTTTAGAATAGAAATTTTGTTCATCAAAAGTGATCAGTAGGGTTTGTGAAAGCTTACGATACCAGTGAAATTATAAACCATTTTGCAAATAAATCACATAGAATCCTGCCCCAAATCAAACATTACATGGATAACAAAAGATTGATGAACACGGACCTCGTGCTCTGGGCGACGTATAAGCAGTTTATTTTTCTGTATCAGTGACAACTTATTATTTAAGGAATGATTGTAATATTTTTTCTGTCTATGAACAAATAACACAAAAAATTTGGTGCACACTGAATAACGTGCTTAGCGGGTTATTTAACAGTATGCACCACATTTTTTATGTTATTTCGAATAGACAGAAAAAATATTACAGTAATTTGTTATAATCTGATTCTAAATTCCATTTTAAACCGTAGAAAATCATGAAAAACGTTGATGACGTTACGGTCACATGACTAAATTATGTCTATGGGCTGATAACAAAATAACGTCACTCAATCAGAAGACGCCTTGCATCATGAAATAAATTATTTACGTATAATAATAAGTTGCATTTTACTATGTCACAAACAAGGAAGAATAAACGAAAAGTTTCCAAAATATTCTATAGAAACACCAAATGACTGCGTAGTTTGATTTGGCGCTATTACACCTAAAGAAAGCGTTTTTGTTGAAAACACTGAATGTGATTGTTTTATTTGTAATACTGGTTATTTCATGCATTACTTTCAAGTTTTTATATACCATGTCATAATCAGTTCAATAGTTTGAGAAAAATCTAGTATGATGTAAGACAGCATCTTTTTGTCTTAAATTTATGAGACTTAAGTTTTCACTTAAATTTGAATTTTTACAAATGATACTACATATAAGTTTAACGTTGTATTTGCAGTTTCCCTTAATATGTTTAACATGTTTAATACCAATATTGAGTTTCCCCTATTAGTCTTTGTTAAACATGTTATGTTTGCACATTTCAAATATTTGTGCAGATTTTATCTTTGCTTCAAATAAAGAAATCCTTGCCACGAATACAGTTTTATCTTGTCCAGTACTTTATATTGTTCACCCCTTTTTTCTTGTGTAGTTACCATGTAACCTCAAGTTTCCTAAGAATTATATAAACACAACAAATCAAAAAAATATTGGTGCTTTGAAACACCCAAGATATATGTTTATGACAAACATTTTTTCTAATACAATGCACTGTAGGATTAATATGCACTGTAGGCGTACTTAATCATAATCATGGTACCTTTAATAACTAATTTCATACATATTTTGTATCTCCATTATAAGGTATGTAAACGTACTTACTATATTTTTTGTATATTTCAAAGAGATAAGTGATACATTTCTATAAGTGAGATTTAAGACTAACGATTAGTAAATGAAAATGATAGTTTTGAAAATAAAATCACAATTGTATATCCTTTTGTACTGTGGGTGTCAAACACAGATTTTTGTTGTTGATATATATCTTTAAGAAAATCTCGAAAAGATAATTTCAGATAGATGCTTTTCATTACTAAAAACACTTTTTTAAAACGATCAAAGATGCCTTAAAGTTTGACAATAATAATTGTGTCACGATGAAAGGCGCGCTGTTGGCGAAGGAAAAACTGTGACAGCAATACATGCAGCCTTGTAATACAATTTTAAAAGAATTCCTATACAATTTAGCCTATAGGTGACCCTGAAGAATAAACAAATCAATTTATTTAGAGGAGAGATTTATTTTAATGCAATTATTCTGTATCAATGGTTCTGATTGAATGACATTTGCGTAAAATTCTCTATCTCACTAAGGCAGCCGACATTTTGAATTGCTGAATGTATTGACATGTAATTTCTACAAGATTAAGCCAAAAAAAACTCACATGTTGCGCCCAATAGTCGACTTTCTTTTTATCAAATTTTATTAAATTCTGAAGCGGCACAGAAGCCAGAAAACGCCCGGTGTTTGTGTTTGTGTTTGAAGCCGGAAGCAAACCTTTGACGTCACCTAGTGTATGGACCAAAGAAGATAACATCTTTTCGCATAATTTTCTTTAGTGAAGATTTTACACTAACATAATGATCGAAATTTAATTATGAACTTGTTTTGCATTAGAATAGAGATAACTGTATTGTTTGTGGACGTCCATCGGTAGTTTTACTGTCGCAAATACCCGTTTACCTGTCTCCGCTACGCGTCTCCAGGTAAACTAAATTTGCGACAGTAAAAGTACCGATGGACGTCCTTCAAGCTTCAAATACAATACAGTTATCTCTTAATTGTCCTCGACGGCCCTGATTGAAAAGAGGGACGAAAGATACTAGAGGGAGAGTCAAACTCATAGATAAAACATAAACTGACAACGCCATGGCTAAAAAGAAAACATAAACAGACAAATAATAGTACAGAAAACAAAACATAGAAAACAAAAGACTAAGCAACACGAACCCCACCAAAAGCAGTATAAAGACGAGGATTCGGTCTAGAGCTTCGTTTTTCATTATAGTATTGTTAAATAAAAATATTGGTAACTATGATAAAATCTTAATTCCGATATTATGATATTTGAATGAGAGATTTATAGATTATCGTTGATCATCTCAACGAGATTGATTTTCTCGCTTGAGCCGGTCACGGCGAAAGCGAGAAATGCAATCGAGTTGAGATGACCAATGATAATCTGTTTATCGCTATTTTACTTTTGACGACGTTGTCACTTTCATGTCAATTTCGTTAGCAACGCCACGTGCATGCATAGTTTCTGGCGATAATTTTCCATCTCAAGCGAGTAGCATGATATGAAAATTATCACAAAAAAAGATCAAAGGAAACATGCACAAAATAGCAATAAACGATATTCTACTCTAATGACATAGATATTTCTTCCAAACCATTCTGATTATCCATAGATGAAAAGATGGGTATTTTGGAAAACACTTTTAAATATTCAAGAAAAAAGATAGACAGTGGTTTTGAACAGTCTATTGTACATGTTGTAAATGAAAGTTATCATCTGGGATGTCCTATGCTGTGTCATAAAATATTATTTGATTCAAGTTTAATAAAATGCGGAAAAGTAAATCCAAGTTCTGTGGTTAAAGAGCTCGTGACAGAATTTTCGGATTCAGAACCGCTACGTTATCATAACTGTTGTCTTGTGTTAGCATTCATGTACAACGGATCGTTTGACAGAAATGCTTGTACGCCTTCCCTAACCTCAGAATTTCCCGGAAATTAACAATCATGTCATTTAACATTGAAAGAACAATTGCTTCTTAAACTTGAAAAATGGCTTTGAGGTTGCACTTGTGTAAAACCAGCAATGCAGTTTTCCATAGGAACTGCCTTAATTGCATATGCAGTCACTCTTCATTCAGGAAGTTTTGAGGATAATGTTATATTTCCCTGGAAAGGAGACATGCACTACTTTTTTTTGCACTAATAAAAACATATAGCTGTGCGGCATATTTTCAAGTTTTACTGCCCTCCATTTATAAACATTGCAGGTTCGCACTGAATTTTTCCATTAAATTTGACTCAACACCCAAATGTCTTCCAGTCCTCCTGAAAAATAAGTTTAATAAATAGACATTTTTATTTATATCCATTTAATTCTCCAATCAAGTCTTAATTAAAAAAAATTACTTTGCATCCATGGCAACAACTATGTAAACAGTAGCAGTATTTAATGCACATTCAATTTCTCCCCAAAAGAGGCCTGACTTGCAAATCACACGTGATTTACAAAGTGCAACCTTGAAGCACTACCTGGATCTTTCTTTACATTCAATCCACAAGTGTACACAATTTTGCATAACAGTATATCAAAAGCAGTGGCATATATACATGTTAGCGGCAATAAGTGAAATTAGGCATTAAGCTTAAATCCTAGGCAATAAACTAACGCAGGCATTAAGTCTAATGCCTAAATGATGTTAGGCATTACTCTTAAGTCCTGAAAAATGTGTCCAGGCATTAAGCTAAATGCCTAAAATATAAATGCGAGTAAATAAAAGATATTTATTCAATTAAATAGAAAATTATGCATTTGTTACATAATAACATTACGAGAACTGAAGTTTAAAATGTCATCTACTGGAAATAAAATCACAGATAAAATATGTTTTTATATTTAAACTCTTCAAATATTACTTATACAACATGAAAACTTGATACAAATTTGTGTTGAAATCATTTGTTGTCGAACTGTGGCACCGACTATTGCACTTTCTCCCGTTTTTCTTGCATTTGCACCAGTAATTTAAACATTCAGATTTACATTTGAAAAATCCTTGACCTCCGAATAATGACTGATGGGTTGCTGCCTCACGTACACTAAAAGTTGTTTCACAATTAATTTCCTTTTCCAGAATTTAATTTAGTTTACATATTCCCATCTCATTTGATCAAAATGTTCCTAGGAGTTGTCCAAATCTTGTAGCTACATCAACATTGCCCTTATCATTGATCTGAAAAAAATAAACAGATGAAATTCTTATGCAGGCATTTTGAATATTTTCATATCGATAAAGTATTATTTCTGAGAGTAGAATTAATTTCAACTGAATTTGTGGCATTAATCCGCATCATATTTTCATCAGATGCAGATCCTGGATTTTTCAAAAAGAGGGGAGGGGTCCTAGTCCCATAACCCCCTTCCTAAATTATCATAAACATATTTACTTTGACTGGTTTTCTTTCTGTTTAATATTTAATAAATATGACAAATTCAATGATGCAGTCAAACTTTTGATTAAATAGCTTACCTCAATGACTCGGCCGCGTAAATTTCTGCTGTCACCCTTCCCTCTATTAAACATAGGTATTGGTACGGCAACTGTTAGACCAACTTCTGCCGTCCCTAGTTCCTTTTTGCTCCTGGCTATCATAATGTTTGCCTGCTTCAGTTGACTGTCCATGGATCTAGATGGATGTCGAACTCTGTTGGTTTCAATTGTACAATTTGCACATACCACCCTCGAACCGTATCCCTCTTTACCAACAGTAGTACCACATATAACATGAATGTGTTTGTCACATTTATTACACATATGAGCTTCAGATGTATCCTTTTCACATACATAGAACGCACTTTAAGACATCCTAAAAAATAGTTTCCATTAATAATCAGGTAAAAAAAAATCATTTGGTGTAATTATAAATATCTATAAAGCTTGACTAGAATAAATCAGTTTTTAAAATTTAGTTACATTTTTGTGGTTATAACGTTTTTTGTTCATAATGACCGTTTGATTTAACACTCAATTTAAAAAAAATACGAAGATGTGGTATGCTTGTCAATAGGACAACCGTCCGCCAGAGAAAGAATAGTATATAAGATAAGACCTATAGGTAACGATACGGCCTTCAACAAAAACCGTTACCTCATAGTAAGCAGACATTTTTTTTCTTAAGCTCCGAATATCATTCCTGTGGTTTATCTATTATACATTACATGGAAGTACTGTTATACTTTAGTTCAAGCTCCCGCCAGGATTAAAGAGTCTTTTTTTTTTATTTTTCTTAGTACTATTTTCAACTTACCTTTTGCGTTTCATTAGTGATTGAAGTAGAAGATTCCCCATTTGGTTATGCAATAGATTCTTGTATATCGTAGGCATCGACAATGTTTTCTGTATTATTTTCAGTTACAGGTTGATCATTTCAAGATCTGTCTGAAGCTTGAGTAAGTCCTCTTCCTTTTCTAAGGTCAGCAATATTTCACGGTCAAAGGTCAAAGCAAAAATTCCGGAAAAATGCACAGTCACATTTCGATAGCTGGTTTCTCATACATATATGCGTTTGGAGCAAAATAAAAACAACTAATTTATAGAAAAATAACGTGTGTATCTACATTTAGAATTTATCGCTAAAATGACTTTAAATCGACTTCTTTGCAAAAAGAGTGCAAATTTGAAATTTTCAAACAGCTGTTAAATAACAGTCACCTTGAACTATTTAAATTTCTTAATTTGCAATTTTTGTATTCAATTCATTACAAGTAAGATCCAAAGATGTTTTTTAGATCTTAACTTCAATAATTTGTCGAAAACAAAATTTGTTTTTCACGTCTTTTGATAGTAAGGTGTTCGTCAATTTCTAGGTAAATATCAAATTTCTGTTATTGGGTGTGAAATAGTATACATAAATGATCGTTTCCGTTCCGGAACTGTTTTCCCTTACTCCATTAGTGTAGAGTAGTATTCGGGCCCGTATGCGGATCGGAACTGGAACTGCCGGGGAGTTTGCAAACTTGGTTGAGTATAAACTAAAGCTCTGTGAAGAAGTAAAAATTACTGCGAACGGAGAAAAAAAAGGGGGGTTAAAGGTTAAAAAAAACAAAACGTCTATTAGAAACCGGGTAAACACCCCATCCTACATATACAGATGAGTAAATGAACAACAATTGGCTATAATGTTTACAAGTATTCAAAAAATATAATAAGGGAGAGGGTTATGTACAGAACCGATCTATTTTACAAACAATTGCAAACAAAAAAAGGCGTGAGAAACCAAAGGGACATTAAAAAAAGACAACCTGACAACAGCAGAGCAAAAACACGAAAAACAAAGAACAAATGCAAATAGAAAATTATGATCGAAGCTAGTATTATCTACTTCTTCTATGGTCTCCTGTAGTTTAAGCCCACCCAACCACGTCAAGGTCAGAGACCATATGCTAGGATTTTTTTTTACATATCTTTTCTCACTAGATAGATTATTACTATATCTTCCACGATTTCAAAATTGAGTATATGTTTTATTTATTGTTTAGAAAATGTTATTGACTGCTAAATTTTCATTCGATAGCTAACAATGATTCATAAGGCACAAATAGAAAATTGAAATCTTATATGTATCGTCATCTTCGTCGTCATCAATGTTTGTAACTGCAACCAGACGAGTATTTGCATTTTGAGATATAATTTATTATGTCATTTGCCTGACATGGGCATCAATTTGTACATGATAGATTTTGTTCGAAACAAATATAACCCTTTGAAAAGGCCGATTTCCCCGTATAAGTACAAGCTTAATATGACATGTATGACATCTGACTTTCGGGATAGACAGTCATTCTTCTTTTCCAATCCGAACTGAAAATGAGAATGTTAGGGTAATTTTGTTATATGAGAAGAGATCAAATTTATGTCTGGAGTGAAGCTCTTATTACATATTGTTTAAAAGTAAATTCACAAGGAGGAAGTTTGACCAGGGAGAAATCTTAAAATTGTAGCCAATTTTACGCTATTTCTTTTAAGGTCACAATGATCTATTTTGAGTTTTGACTAGAGATCATTCAGCCTAAAAACAAGAGCTGGAGCTGCATCTATAGATTCATCGATGTCACAATTAGAAAGGTTTGACAAATCGATGAAATCATCTGGGTTGTCCATCAAGACTAAAAAACAGTGCGCTTACGGATCCAAAACAGGGATGACGTTGTATCGCATCATGTTACAGCATGTGCACCTTGTAGAATTTTATATGGCAAACCCGAGACTTTTACATATTTCGAGGACAGGTATATAGCGGCGCAAATGTTGTGTGCAAGTTATGGTGTCTGTTTGAAACCATAGCTCATGCGTATGCTGCATGTAGGGGAAGTAATGAACGCATAAGATCAGAACATCTGTATCTTGTGACTTTATTATTGTCCTACCCTTGATTCCGTTCACACCGAACTCTTTGTCTACATGAAAAGCATGTAAAATTATGCAACTTTCTACTTCATCAGGTGTACAAAATAATTCTTAAAACATGACTACTAATTCTGAGCAGATTTATGTTCATTGGAAGTGCTAGCTAGATAAATGACTTCCTTCCTCATGTATCATAGTAACTGTTGATCTACCATGATACTGAACAATCGATTGCCACAAAATCTGATCAAGGCCGGCTGGTTTTCACTGACTCAAAGAAACTTTTTCCAGTCAGGAATTTGACAACCTTCTATACATGTATATGACTTGAACCATTTTTACAGACAAAAACTTGATTCAGCAGTTGTGTTTGCTAATGTTAGATTTATAGCAAGAATGGTGGTACAATATTTTGTAATCATCAGTACGAAGGTGGGTAGGTCTGCAGCATTATGCAATATATCAAAATATACATGATCTTTCCGTGCTTCCATAGCCTCCATAGAGCTTTTGTTTGTGCTAATTCCTCACATCTTAATATGCAAGTCAGTAGAAGAACCCTGACATATAACATACTTATCCCATTGTATTTCATTCCTACTTCGTTTAGGGCTTAATAGTGGGAATAGTTTAACAGGACTGTGAATGTATGACATATTCTGGGCCTGAAACGTGACCCAAGGATTCGATTTTTATATTACAATTATAGCAAAACTATCAATCCAAAAAGACAGTTATAGTTATTAAAGACCACAAAAAAATATTTCCTAAAACAAAACAGCGATCTTCAAGCTAACTATACTATTCAAAACATACAACGGGCAAAAAAAAGAGAATTGAAGTGAGTGACAATTGTCCTAGTTAATGACCTGATAGTGTAAGCTACAAAACGATTAACGGCACGAGAAAAGGCGTGTTTCAATCAAGGCAGAATTATCACTAAATTTGTGTTTTAAATTGCTATTTTCTTCGCACCGATTAACATTACACGAAAGATATTTGGCACACATATGAACCATGCCTTATTAATGTAATCAAAGTAAAAAATCCCGGGAAAGTAACACGCAATACAGTTTCTTTCGTTCAAAATGTGGTAAACTTCAGCTAAAAAAATAGTCTTACTAAAACCATGAAATACTTATACTTAGATTATATAAATCTTTTCATCTTTCGTTATATCATAAATTTTATTTTTAAGCTAAATGATAAGCATCATTTGAACAAATAACGCAGAAAGCAATAATTCTATTTTTCGTGTTGAAGATTGCCTGTATGATGAGGTATCTTTGGGTACCCTAAGAAACCCAAAAAATTGAAAAACGTGACCACGGTAGCTTACGACGACATTCATGATTGGAAAATATAATGATTTTCCAATAGTTTGCATATAAATATAAACATGTGTTATCCGTTAACTCAAACTCGTTAACTAGACGCCTTTTTCGATACTGGGCACCCCACTAATTGTTGCACATTTACCAAACAAGGCTTCATAGGGGGACCGTCCAATGCCTTTGTTTAGAGCTGAATTCTTTTGAATCTAGACGAACTTGATACCAATTGACAACTTTGTTGATTTATTGTCTCTCAGCCATGCAGTTAGCATGTCATGGAACAATTGGTCCATCAGTTACCAAACGTTTTGTACGCGACATTGAACAAAGAAACATAACGGGTATTTTTTGAATCATTTATGGTTGAACAAAACATTTTCCAAGATGGTTTTTGCAAAGTGTTAGATCAAAAGGATGTATTATCAACTTTAATGTTTTCGCCCCCCCCCCCCCCCCCAAAAAAAAACCCCATTGTTAGAAAGTGCAAATAAAACAAAATGCCCTTTAGATAATGTTATTTCATTATGTACTCCAGTCTATTTATTTACTTTGCAGCTTACGACTAAACAAAGTATTGGAATCAGTTATTTCACGGTCAGACAATAAACAAGAATTTACAAATAATCTCCCAGGAAAATAAACACCTTTACATATTGCCGCCGGACAAAGACAGTTAGAAGTAGTGAGATATCTCATAGAAGACATGGGAGTCAATGTTAACGAAACATTAAATGCAACATTTGACGATGATAATGCAATAGACGAACAATACGCGGGATGGTCGCCACTGCATGCTGCGGCAAGTCTTAATCATCAAGATGTAGTGGATTGTTTGCTTCTAAATAAAGCTTATCCAAATATAATTTATACCAACGACAGTTCGTCACTTATTCTTGATACCAGACGTAGATTCAAAGGAATGGTTGATTATCTACTAAGCAATAGTGGACACCCAAATCTTACATGTTACGACGGTACTACATCGTTAATATTAGCAGCTCAACATAGTCACTTTGAAACCATGCTTACTTTGATAGATGGTAAAGCTGAAGTCAACTTGCGAAACAGTGAAGAAAAAAGTAAACAATCTGCATTGTTTCTGACAGCTAGTTTCGTGAATACATTGTGTTGAAGCAATAATTGAGAAGAACGTGGATGAAGAATTAAGTGATATGCATAGAACATCACCATTACTTGGTGCTCTTTCAAATTAAAAAATGAAAATGCTAAATCTTTAATCAAGCTAGGTACGGATATAAATGCAAAAACATATCGAAAGTAAATCACCAATTAAGCTAACAAAATCGTCGAAATTGAATTCATTTAATGAACTATGTGCTATAAAACAATTTAAATGAGAATATATAAAATCAGATTCTTTGATTGGTCAATTATATAAATGATTTACGTTTTTGGTTTTCATATGTAGCAACTATATCATGCAACGCATATATAGTTCAATATGTTTATCACTATACGATGAACATTTAATTTTCAAATTGCTTCATAATATATAATATATCTAAAACTATTATAGGTTTTTTTTTAGTTTTGTTTTTTAATTAGAACTCAAAATTGGCACATTTGGAAGGCTACTATCAATAACAAAGTTTAACAGTATCTATCTAAACTAAAAAAAAGGTACACTAAGTCACATTTGCTTCATATTCCTTTTATAATGACAACATTTAAGTTACGGCCATTTGATGTTCTAGAAGGGGGAGTGGATGATTTTAGATGTTCCTTAACATTTAGAATAAAACGGTTGACGTGGGGGCTTAGGCAGAATTGGAAAGGAGTCAATGGTAAAAGTCTCTAGATTGCTTTACAGTCATCGTTTCCAAAATAATGTGGTAAACAATTATCGTTTTATCATACCAGTACCACAATATACTGGTTACCGACTGGTGGTACACTCGGAAACTAGTATCCAAACTAGATGTATCGACCTCGTTGTACACATGTCGTTAATATGCCAAACTTAGACATTGAATCAGTGCTTTACGTTAGGAAGATAAAATAAACTCTTAATGTGGTACTTAACACCTTGTCTAAAATTTATTTTTCCATAAAATTTGGACAAAAAATGCTTACTTTGACCTTTTGACAAAAATATCAAACTTTAATAAAAACTTGAATCACACACTTATTGGAAATATTTCATTGGATATATAGCAGTTTGACAAACACTAGTAATGATCTTTGAGAAGCTTAATATTTCCTTAACAATCGAACGTGTTTGAAACATTCAGCTGATGTTTACAGAGTTGTCTCCTGTATTATTATGTTCCACATGAAAAAAACATTTATAAATTTTAAAACAGATAATTTTAGTAAACATTATTCATTCTAAAACCGAACTACTGGTTTCATAATGGTGACATCCTGCTAAAAGTCAAACAGAATAGGAATTTACCCAGTTGTAAAATAAACACTGAGGAATCAAAATAATCTGCACATGATACGCATATCGTCAATGACTTCTTTACGGTAATGCTTGAGGCCACATCAATATAAAAATTTAAAACTTTGTCCAACACTCAAGAGCTTAACAAAGGAACATTCCTGAAGATTTTTACTTTATTTAGCACTGAAGAGGCAGAACTTCTTCGTGCAGTTTGAAATCATCCCTTCGTAAATTTTACGGACGCCATTTATTTATTTTGGTTAGGCACTGATCCGTTTACTTCTACGTACATTCTTCTTTTCAATTAAGCTCAACATTTTCGAACACAAGTTTATCTAAGTCTTAAATTGAACAAAACAATGTTTGATCTGCTTTAGAAAATGTTTCATTTTTTCCAAAGCGGGATTTAAATCCCGCTTTGGAAATATTTAAATCCCGCTTTCTTTGCCATTGCGGCAACATCGAATGTACTGTCTCAAGCGTCCTAGACTACTTGGTTAACTAGGATGTATACAATATGAAGATCACAAACTTCAGACAAACTAGATAATATATTCTATCAAAAAGTAAAGTCACAAAAATACTGAACTTCGAGGAAAATTCCAATTGGAAAGTCCCTAATCAAATGACAAAACACATCAAACGAATGGACAACAACTGTCATATTCCTGACTTGGTACAGGTATTTTCAAATGTCTAAAATGGTGGATTGAACCTAGTTTTATAGCGCTAAACCTCTCACTTGTATGACAGTTGCATCAAATTTCATAATATTAACAACGATTCGTGAACAAAACAGACATAATATGTAAAATAGTCAAAATATGGGTACAGCAGTCATCACTGTGTCACATCTCAAAACAAACATATATTTAACAAAAAAAAAGCGCATAAAGCTTCTCTCAAATTTAAAAACCACTTGCATTACTTCGCGTGTTTGACGTCATAAAATGTTAATTTCACATCGAAAGAAATATAAAATCACTATTCTGATGTTCTGATTTTTTAGGTACCTCGAGTGAAAGACGAACCTCCTCATTTTTCTTTAATTTTACTATGTTGCACTATTTCCTTATTTTACTACAAAGTAAAATCAGAAAAATACTGAACCCCGAGGAAAATTCAAAACGGAAAGTCCCTTATCAAATGGCCAAATCAAATGATTGATTCTTGGTTGCTTAACGTCAAGTGGCAAATATTTCATGCATGTTCAGGACGAGAACGAGTTAACAATACATACAATATGTAGGTCTAGTAATAGAGGCCATCCGGGATGATGGTCGGGGAAATTTAGACTGCCTTTGGAACATAAGGGTATATTGGATAGGGACAGAAATGTTGCCTTTCAACAGGCCACCTACTTCAAGTCATTAGCTAAATACAAATCTGACGCATAAAAAGAGAATAGTTACTATCGATGGGGTTTGGGGAATAGTGTTAAAAGTCATAGAACAATCTTAACATGCTTAATGCGATTGACGTGAAATATCAATAAATTGATATACTAGTTCATGTTCCTTCATTTGAAAAGATATCTATATTTAAAGATGTTGCAAGCTGTTTCGGGGATTCGCCTTTAATATTAGTGGCATTGATCTTTCCTCCTTTTTCATATAAATACTTCGCCGTGTCATATCTCTGATTTTGTACGGCAACTAATAACGGTGTTGAGCCTTCTGTGTCACATAAATCAATTATAGCACTATTTTCAACTAAAGATTCCACACACAATATATGACCCCGTTTCGCAGCTGCCAACAGAGCTGATGTTTTCCCTTCTTTTTCATTCTTTTGCTTGTTAACATCGGCTCCTCCTTTTATCAAAGCTATAACGGTCTCCAAATGACCATCCTGCGCAGCTAGTATTATTGGTGTTGTTCCATGATCACAACAAAGATTAGGATCGCCATTGTATTTAAGGAGATGATTAATTACCTCTGTGTGCCCTCTATCAGCAGCAAGGAGCATTGGGGAGCCGCCATGATCTCTCACAAGATTCGGATCTGCACCATGTTGCAGCATATATTCAACAACTTCTGGGTAATTTTGTCTTGCTGCATATAATAGTGGTGGGAAACCGGAATAATATTCTCCAATGTTTTTATCAGTTTTCAATATAAGTTGTGCTTTAAGGTTTATATCTACACCAAGGTTTATAAGATACTTAACGATTTCAATATGTCCATATCCTGCAGCAAAATGTAAAGGTGTTGTGTGAACTGGAAGATTATTCAAAAATTGAAGTTGATTGTCAGTTTTCAAAAGCACCTCTTTTAATATTTTATGAAGGCCTATTCGGCAAAGCCAGTGGATTGGTGTTGATTTTAAAATTGCGTCATCCAAAGCAAATTTTGTATATTCTCTGATTTCTTTCAGTTGCACGTTTGCTGTTTCTGGTGCAATCGACATCATTTCTAGTAATTCCGGAGGATTTATTGCCATTAAAGTTTTCAGAAATATTTCCTGGAAACTTGTATCTGTGAAACAAGGATTTAAAAACACGTTTCCGAATTCTCCCCTTTTAAGTTCCCGTATAAATCGTTTCGCTAGTTTACCTTGATAATTAGGTTGAACTATTATTTGAACAATATCAACTTCAGATGTGTCAGGTTTAGTTCGCACATATTCTCTTATTATTGACGAACCACTGTATTCGAGCAACATTAGAATATTATCGATTCCGTAATTATGCGCTAATGCACTTGTTATGCTATCATGTAAAATTTTGTATACCGGACGATTGTTTATAAAATATGCACCAGAAAGGGCTTCGAATCCGCTTTTCAATTTTGAAATACAGTTTTCGTCTTCTATTTTGATGTTGCAAGACTTTAAAATATTCATAATCTTTTTATTGTCCACCATATCAGAATCTGGTAATTCGATATCGTGACAGAAAGTGAAATCATTTACATCAAAAACATTTTCAAACATAAATGCTAAGACGAGACAGCAATAATGATATGGTTCCGATATCATAAATTCTTTTAAATATTTTATAAGAACCATACAAAGATCTACTTTAATATGGCAAACGAGTTTAGGATTTGACGATAAAAAATGACAAAAAAGTGGAAATCCTGGATAATATGCATCATTTGCGATTGTTTTTTTAATTTGATCGTCTATTTTTTTTCCTGTAAACTTGATATTATTTTCCAAAATTTCCGTCCTATCTTGAGTGGATAATCGATTTTCCTCAGAAGAAAGATCGATAACATGTGTATCAAAAATGGTCTCATGAATCCGTGTTTTATGTTTTTCAAACAGTGGCTTTCTAATTGTGGCAATAATTTTGATACGAACAATATGAAGACAATCACGAAGTTTTTTTGATAGTTGTACCCATTCAACAAGAAAAGGTTCATTCAAACATTGTTTTCCTAAAGGATCGTCGATAACTATAAATTGATGTCTTTCCATATTTATGGAATCGAGTAATTCGTTCGAACCGTGAATTACTAAAACATCGTAAGGAGGTGTCTTATGTCTGTATTTAAGTGCTGCGTGTATAGCAGTAACCGATTTTCCATCCCCAGACGCTCCTATCAGGGTAACACAATGGTGTTTTTCAATACCATCTAAGACAATAGGGAAGACACTTGTCTCATAATAAATAATGTCTCTCTTTTCCCACACTTCTACAATTGTCTTGTCGAATTCTAAAAAGAAAAGAGTTGAATTTTAAATTCAGCTTCATTTTGTAATTACTAAGATTTTTGTTAACGTATACAATATCACACAACTAAAATTAAGAAAATGAGTAAACTATAATTAAAGGAAATAAAACGTGTAAAAATTAAAACAAATTATATTGGAACGACATGAATGTCTTCACTTAAGTTGTCACAAACAGATGATAACCATCATTAAATGCAAGCAAATCATAATCATACATTAACTCAGTTCAAACCTCATCTGTTTTGAAATGGCAGAACAGTAGTACGAAAGGTTTCAAGTCATAAAAAACAGTTGCCGTATTGTTTAAGGACTGCGCAAATAAAAAAAATAAAAAGTTTGAAAAAATTTATAAATAAGATCGAAACGTAGCAAATTACAAACACAGATAAAAAACAAAACATAAAACGCTATTTCTGAAACCAACAATATCAAATTTTATTAAAGGCATTCAGTTCACATCCATCGGATTCAGTGTAAAGAATTAAATAACAGCCTGACCCTAACTGTTCATAACTGTATACAACAATTCATTTCCAGTAAGAGACGAGTTGTATAGCAATTTTATCTTTGTTATCTAAGCCAGTAATCTTGGAGGAAGAGATACTTTCAACTTTTCAATTATGAACTTTCCATTTCTATGAAGCAACACTACAGCAGTGATTGTTACAATATGCCCGTCCTTGTATTTTTTATCATGATGTCCTTAAAAGAGGGTTCCTGTTCACTAGAAAGCTGTTAAACCTAGAGTTCCAAATGGTGAAGTTGAAATCATCCCTTCGTAAATTTTACCGAAACCTTTACGACCGTTGACCGTTATAGAGCATTCATTTCACAGAAGAAAGCGAATATGTTCCTCGTGTCGTAATTACATCCCATTCCCTTTTCACAAATGTAACCTACCGAATTAGACTTTTTACCGCGCTTGCGTCAACATGAGCAACACGACGGGTGTCACATGTGGAACAGGGTCTTATAACCCTTCCGGAGTACCTCAGATAACCCCAAGTTTTTAGTGGGGTTCGTGTTGTTAAGTCTTTATTTTTCTATGTTTTGTTTTGTATACTATTGTATATCTGTTTTTCTTTTCCTTTGTAGCCATGGCGTTATCAGTCTATTTTCGGGTTTGAATATCCCTCTGGTATCTTTTGTATCTCTATTAATACCTCCTTCGTAGACAGGTGTATTTGACTCCGATCTGTTTGGATAAGAGTTGCCCTGTGAGGGTCTCTTGGTCTCCTGCACGACTAAAACCCGGTGCAAGGCCTTTTGAGCGAAGGTAAAACATTATGATGTCTCATAAATCTAAAATAAACTGACAACGCCATGTCTAAAAATGAAAAAGACAAACAGACAAATAATAGTACACATGACACAACAAAGAAAACTAAAGAATGAAAAACACGAACCCCACCAAAAACTAGGGGTGATCTCGGGTGCTCCGGAAGGTTAAGCAGATTCTGCTTTACATGTGGCACCCGTCGTGTTGCTTATGTGATAACAAAACTGGTAAATAGTCTAATTCGGTAGGTCACATTCATGAAAGGGAAGGGATTGTAGTTACGACGTACGGAACATATCTGTGAGCATTAAAAAATCAAAAGAGCCTTAACAGAGCATACTAAACCTTTCTCTTAAAAATATATGCTTAACGCGATACATAGAGATAATAATGTACAAGACTAAACATCATTATGCATCTATGTTATGTGTAATTTAACTAACAAAGTGTTATACTAATAAACATGGAATAAAATCCAATAGTCGGTCATTCATTTGTGACACGATTAAGTTTAAAAATTGATGCTCAGTAAAGGTAAGCAGTTATCGCTCATTAAGGCCGGGTCGGTATCATGTTACTATTGACATGTAACAATCGGAAAATGAATCATATGGATGATATCAAATAGTTTAAAATGTCAGTGGATAGTCAACTGTTACACATCATTGCTGATATGTGACAAAGATATTTTGTAACGATAATGCAAATCAAAATGTTAAATCGACTTTAACAACGCAGATACAAGCGTACCAAACTGTAAAGTATTCTTTTTGTAAATAATAATTTCTTCTTATATTATTATAACAAACATGATAATAATGAATACTGAGAGAGTCAAATAGTCTCCAGAATGGAGCGTGATAAGGTGCGTCGCAAGGTTAAATTTCTTTAGCCCTGAAAGCATCATCAGCATCATCCGATATAATATTGCATACGCCTGTAAACTGGTAAAACTGAACAATTTCTACAGCTCCTGATACTATTATTCGTTCGGTAAATGTTAAGTGAATTTCTTGGGTAACGATGAACCACGAAATTCTATGTTAAACGAAATATTAATTTAAACATTTTTATAAATGTATGCAAAATTTTGCAAACAACTAAATCATGTATCACTTAAAATACAGGTGTTCTTCAATCCATGAAAATGTATATCACATATTCACGTTACATCACGCTACAAAGGAGGGAAGATACAAGAGGGACATTCAAACTCATACATCGAAAATAAACTGACTTCGCCATGACTAGAAAAGAAAAAGACAAACCAACAAATAAAAGTACACGCGACATAACATAGAGAACTAATGACTAAGCAGCACGAACCCTACCAAAACTTATGGGGATCTCATTTCCTTAGGAAGGGTTAGCAGATCCTGCTCCCTATGTGACACCTGCCGTGTTGTTAATATTATTACAAACGCGGTAAATAGTGTAATTCGGTAGGTCACTCTCGTGAAAAGGGAACAGGATTGTAGAAACGACATAAAGAACATATCAGATATCATCTATGAAATTGATCTACCATAACGGTAAAAAAACTCGTGATGGCGTCGGTAAAATTTACAAAGGGGTGATTTTAACTTCACCATTTGGAACTCTTTGCTAAATAGCTCCCAAGTGAGAAAAAATCCTCCATCTAGGAAATCATGATAGGAAATACAAGCTCGGGAATATCATATCAATTGTGAGATATATACCCCGTATGCAAGCGCTGCTGTGATGTTGCTACAAAAAAATTAAAAGTTCACAATTTGGAAGCAGAAATCATCTCTTTTGTCGTACGGTTTTGTTTTCGACCGACCCTCATTGTCAATTTCTTTATGTAAGTCAAAGTATATATATGTTGTTCCGTTTATCTCTAGATCGTTGGGATAGATGTGTTCAACAAAGTCACAAAATTTTGAATTATTTAGTGAGAAAACATCCTATATATAGATGAAAGTAAAGTTAAAGAATATAATATTGAGAAAGGCAATGAGGAATATTTCAAAGAAAAAACAACTCGACCAAAGAGCAGACAACAGCCGACGGCCTCCAATGGGTCTTCAATGAAGCGAGAAACTCCCGCAGCCGGAGGCGTGCTTCAGCTGGCCCCTAAACAAATGTATACTAGTAGTGATAATGGTCGTTAAACTAAGCTCCGAAAGAAACTAAAATTAAAAATTTGTAAGGGTTCTGCGGAAAAAAGTGTCTTGACTACTTTTTCTGTTAATCACAGGCTCACAAAGACTGAGTAAAACAAATAATAATAATATTCTTCCCCATAAAAGCTTTTGATTGTAAGAAGCTTCTGTTCAACTTCGGTAAAAATCAAGGATAGTTTATGAATCTAACAAATGTTGTTGGGTTTTTTTACTGCAGACTGTATGTTAGGTTAACTGAAAGAAAAACTGTTTTAAAGTAAAATACAAGAAAAAGTTTTTTTTTAACATGTTATATTTCCGGGCAGAAAAACGAAGTCCATTTATAAGTAAAATAGGAAAAAATGGATTTTTTTTTACAAAACTTATTTCTTAATACTATTTTATGATCATAAACAAGCTTCTGTCCAAATTTGGTAGAAATCCAGGATAGTTAAGAAAGTTATTAAAATTTGAAAAAAATTAACCACAGAGTGAATGTAATGTTTCCTGGCAGAAAAGCTAAGTCCATTTATAAGTAAAAAAGGGAAAAAATGGATTGTTTTTTTTTTACAACATTTACTTCTGGATACTATCTCATGATCATAAACAAGCTTTTGTCCACGTTTGGTAGAAATCCAGGATAGTTTAAGAAAATTATCAAAATTTGAAAAACTTTACCCACAGAATGAATATTTGTGGACGCCGACGCCGACGTCGGAATGTAGAATCGATATGTTTCACTTTTTTAACAAAAGCCTTACGCTCGACAAAAATCTAAAAGACTTACAAAGGTCAGAGGCTCCTGACTTGGGACAGGCGCAAAAAGGCAGCGGGGTCAAACATTTTTTTTAGATCTCCCCCTATACCACTGGCCAAAGTAGAAAAACAAACACACAACAATTCGCACAGTTAAACTCAGTTCAAGAAAAGTCCGAGTCCGATGTCAGAATAGGCAAAAAAAAATCCTAAACAAAATGACAATGAAATATAAATTAACAAAGGGCTACTAGCAATTAATGACAATCCAGCTCCAGAACTCATTGAAGTACAATCCTACTGTTTGGGTCTAGTATTATACCATCATAAAATATATGAGAGGAACATAACCCGTATCATGCCAACAACTGATTTTAGAATAAATGTTTTTATTTCCGATTTAAAGACCCTGTAAGTGAATCAATATTAACGCCAAAATATGCAACCTTAAATGAACTGACAACAGTATCGTAACTATAGCTCTTCTTGATTAGTCTGTTTAAAGGTTTTGTTAGCTTTTGAGGTGAATGCCGATATTTTTGTGCTTTGTATAAGATATTACCATAACAAAAATGGATGTCAAATTCCTGAACGTATAAGATGTCTGCATGTTGAATTATATTTACAAAGGATTTCCTTGTACTAATGATAAAATTTTGTTAATGTTTTGACTAATTTGTGATATCGGCAACCCTGGTGTTATAATTTTTTCAGTAATACACAAATTTCTCTCGCTTAAATATTATACGTTGTTGCATACACTCTACTATTTAATTTGTAGGTGACTTATATACCCATGGGATCGGGTGTATGTATATATATATATATTATGTTAAACTATGTTAATTGACACACTACTTTAATTACACAAGTCACTATAATAAATAATCTTCTTACTAACTGACTTACACGAGCATATCTTACAAGATGAGATATATAAACACCATAAGATGCTAACATCTACAAATATTCTTGAAGATTTTATTAAGAAAATTGATGCAACATGTATATTCAGATATGTCAGATTGTTATATTTTTATTCACGTGATCTATCATATCATGATTTTTTAAAATAATAACCGTCTTGAAGTAAATTCCGAAGAAGTTGAAAACAGTATGACAAGTACTTACTTTTTTGTTTTGATTCTTTCACAATGCTCTGTGAAATCTGTCGAATGATTTTTTCTAAAAAGATAGATTTTGAAAACAGAATCATTTTCTGGGAAAAAAGCGTTTGATAGTTTTACCATTGGTCATAACACGTTGAAAGCAAAAATGATCTTTTAGAATAAGTTAAATATTGAATACCGATTTAATTGGAAATATAAAAGTATACATATCAAACTGAAAAAATAAATACATATCGTAATATCAAGTATTCATTGGTGACGGCGAAAAGTTCACAAAGATGTACGCTTGTTGAGCATGTGTTCAGTTTTTTTTTATTAGAAGTATAACACATGATTATGTGTTTAATGTCTTTAATTTATTGTTACATGCTTAACATTCAGTGACAATTATTTTATGCATATTAAAGACGTCAAACCTTTCACAGTTACTATAATATGTATGTTTTGCATTATTGAAGGAGAGGGATTAAGGGATTGATATTTGAACTTCCTTTTACAATAATGTTGTATTTTGTTCAGAGACTTTCTGTTTAGCATTTTACAGGAATTTCAGATATTTTGATAGAGACAATGATTTTGCAATGCAAACAAGCCATCTACAACCTCATTAAGAGTTGTTGCAAGGGTTCTCTAACGTGGAGAACTCTTAACATGTGTTATCTGATATAACGCGTAATTTCTGTCCTGATATGTTTGCATATGCATGCATCGTGCAGAGTCGTCTGTTTAGTTTATGTAGTTCATACGTGTCACGGTTCTCGTTTTTATATAGATTAGACCGTTGGTTTTCCCGTTTGAATGGTTTTACACAAGTATTTTTGGACCCCTTCAAAGCTTCCTGTTCGGTGTGAGCCAAGGCTCTAAATTGAAGGCCATACCTTGACGTATAAAGGTTTACTTTTATAAATGCTTACTTGAATGGAGAGTTGTATCATTGGCACATCATACCACATCTTCCTATATCTATTAGAAATATGTGTAAGTATTTCTTTTAGTGCAACAAATATTAGTTGCAGAAGTATGAAGTGGTTATCGTAACAGATAATAGCTATACAGTAATCAGAACATTGCTCAAATTCGAGATACTGATGTATTTGTTTAAAGAAAAGTTTTTGATCAGACTGAAAAACTACAGTAACAAAAAGGAAGATTTTAGTTTGAATTGTTTGATAGAACTATTTAACCCGAATTATGAGATTCTTATCATTTTAGTCATGTTCTTATTTATCTTAAATTAACTACAATTAATCTATGGTAGTTGTCAAAACTTACTTTCGTCTTCAAATTGGGAGTTTCTCCGTATTTCATTTGTCGCATTTTTTTCTTCTGAAATGAATGACTCTATTAAGTTAAAAGCGATGTTATAGAGCTACAATTAACTTAGTGGAATTTATTATGACAAAGACTCTTCAAATAAACAAGGCATAAAAGCTTAAGAAAATAGACTTGATAAGTACTATATCAAACTTACTTTTCCCTTTCGATTCATAGCCTTTCCTTGTTGTTTTAGCCTTTATAGTTTCCTCTAAAATAAAACCATACCCATACTTTGCTATTCCATTTTAAATTATTTTTTGTTAAAATTGAATTAATATTTCTTTATGATTTTGTTTTGTCTCTTAATCTTTTAAATTGATAGTTGAAACGATTTTAGGGATTTCCTTTTAAGGTTAACGAACATGTTTCTATTTAATCTGCTACATGTAATTTGAAACTTATTCATACTTACTTTTTCCTGGCAATACTCTATCCGATTGCTTGACATTTCGCTTGACATCTACAAAAGATCTAAACTGTTCGTATTCTTAAAACAGATGTGTAAATAGAGAATATTTTAAACATATTTTGCTATCAGAACTTCAGAAGAATAACAGTGAGTTAGTGCAATAATTATAGATAGTATAACACGAGTTGATATCAAGGGATACTTCATTATCTCGGGTTCATGGGTAGTAAGGTCGTCATATCGAGAAGCGTTTAGTACAGTGATTTTGTTATAGTTTGGATACGCTGCTTATTCTTAAGTTTGCTATGTTGTGTCAGGTGTGCTATTGTTTGTTTGTTTGTCCTTTTCATTTTTAGTTGTCAGTTTATTTTCGATTTATGAGTTTGACTTTCCCTCTGGTATCTTTCGTCCCTCTTTGTGTTATGTGTTTTTTATTGACAAACAATGACACAATATAAACATTCAGATCTTTCGCTTAAGGAACCTCTGAATATAAACTCAAGCTGGTCAGTATCTTTGTTTATAGCTAGCATGTTAGTACACAAAAGTTTTAATAATATAGTTATAATTTGACATATAATAGTGCTTGCGTATGTCAAAATTTATAAGTTGTTCTTTGTTTCGAATGCATAAAGTACAGTGATTTCTTTACTGTGTGTTACATCAATATTTCGTTATGGTATACATCTGCCGTCAGTTATTCCTTAAACTCCATACATTTGCAGACAATTCAAGATTACAGAAAATTTGGTGTCATGGTTCGGTTCATTAGTGTCATGGTTTAGTTCATGTTCGACATGATTCAGTTCCTATCGTGAATGATGGAATTGTGACGATAAAAATAAATAGATATTGTGTACAACTATTAAAATACTATTATACAATATTTTCGCTGATACCTTTTTTCGTTTTAACCCATTCTATCCTATTTTCACTGGCGTCAACGTGATGATCGTAACTGCAATTACGATCATCCAAATATGGCGGACACAAATTTAGGGAAATTTAAGAAGGCCGATTTCTCCACTTTTACAGCTTATTTTAAGATTTGTTTTATATAAAAAAATATCTTAATAAGCATTGTCATTGAATATGTGTTTCTTAAATGAAAGACAAACGACCAGAAGAACGAAAATCGAGATCCAAAACAACACGATGATGATCGTACCTTCGTCTATGGATGATCGTAACTTGGACTTGCAAAACTAGACAAAATGAGCTGTAAGGATCACCGCTATTTGTCAATAAGCAATGACAGAAGGGGGAATTAGCAGGTGTATATGCACATGTCCTCAATATTTCGAGATAAAACAAATCTGAAAATAAACAATCAAAGTGGAGAAATCAACCTTCTAAAATTTCCCTAAATTTGTGTCCGCCATATTGGGATGATCGTAATTGCAGTAACGATCATCACGTTGACACCAGTGCTATATTGAGGCAATGTAGGGTCGCTTTTTTCTTATGCTGTTGTTCTGTTCACATACGATTAGATCTGAATTACACACATTAACGATGATCTTCAACTCTCAAAAATACATCGCTTGAGAAAGTAAGTCGACTACGGTAAAGCTAAGATATTATCAAAACAGTTATCGAAATTATAGAGCAAGAACGTATAAAGAAATCACTAAAGTATATATAAATGCATTTCAATTATAGTAGTTTTCTTTAAAAGTAGTTGTATTCGGAATGCAATATGACCTGGGACTATTATACTATAGTAGTCCCAGATATGACATAGGAAATCACATGGTAATGTACAAATAGTAAATGCAGTATGACTACCAATGATTAACAACTATCCACCCTCGACAAAATAACGTAAATGTTAGGTCACCGTACGGTCTTCGACAATTAACAAAACTCATACATCTTTGCAAGTAACTAAAGGTACTGACAAAATTAAAGCTTAAGCAATTCAAATAAGAAAACTAACAAGCTGACTTACGTTCAAAACTATAAGCAAACACACAAATATGATATACAGGGAAAAAATGATAGCCAGTGCATTACAGACCGTAGATATTATATAAGGTCAGAAAGAATATGGCGTGGTTTAAATAATTACGGGCACCCAACCACCCCCTTGTCCTAACCTGGGCATACATGTAACAGCGAAACAAAGTTAACTATACAAATCAGATCGATACAAAGCAAAGTAGTCAAGTAACAAAATCATTGAAGAAAGAACTGATCTGTGAGTATATATTCAAAGCCGACAACAACTAATAAAAAATCAGAAATCTAAGACAAAATGTTTCTTTTTTTTTCAGACAGGAATACTGCTACCAATATTCCTCTTATTGTCTGTGATTTCTCATCTTTTCGAGTCAAACATTAAGCCGTACAGAGCTCATAATGGACATATGAAGAGTACAGTCTAGGTGAAACAGAATGAACGCTTTCTCATGTTGTAGTTTTTTATTTCGAAAGCTAGAGAATAAAAGACGTTGTTATATCATCAAATACAACAAATGGAATCTTTTAACGAACTTGACTGGCTATATAGCCCTTGCACGGTCGGTAAAGTGGTTATATATATTATATCTATATGTTATGAACAAACCAAAAAGAATAAAAGAACAAAAAACAGATTATCTCTCGGTTGCTCACATTTTTTTTTATCTAAGGTACAAGGGCAATAACTAAACAAATTAAAGTCCATTCTGTTCTTTTAAAAATATCTTTACAATAATGAAGGCTTCAGTGTAAATGCAATATCAATTCCATTATAATTTTTATTTACAAGGGACATAACCAATATTTGATCAGAATTTATTTATAAAAGTGTTTTAAATAATGTTATATAAACCTTAGATATAAGATTGATAAAATCATAACAACAATTAAACAAAAGAGAGCGATAACATTGTAATTTTTCATAAAATCAATATTTTCAAGCGCATAACTCTTTATTGATCAGTTCTGATTTTGAACTCTTCAAGTACATTGATGATAAAAAAGAGTTTCATAAAAATCGAGCAAGAGTTGTACACATTAGGGCGCCCATATGACAATTTTCCAAATAGGAAAACTCTTTTAAAAATATTTGATCGGTATTAATTTTCAAATAAGTCCTAAACATTGCTGATATCAATTTCTGATTAAAGTTTCATCAATTCGGGCATGAATTGTTCTTATGAGAACGCTTACAATGTAGTTCTCCATATATTTATATTTCCAAGGGGCATAACTCTTTTAAATTATTTGATCGGCACCTATTTTCAAATTCATCCAATGCTAATATAAACCTCCGATGTAAGTTTCATAAAATTCTGGCAACAATCGTACATATGAGAGTGTTAACAATGTAATTTTTCATATAACTAATATATCCAAGGGGCATAACTCTTTCACAAGTAAATGATCAGCACTGTATTTCGAATTAACTCAATATATTGCTAAAAAATACGTAGGATATAAGTTTCATAAAAGAATCTGGCAAGAATTGTACACGTTAGACCGGACGTACGAACGCTCAAACGTACGGACAGACGGAAGAACAAAAGCCCAATATTTCCATTGGCGTCGCAATGCGTTACGCGGGATACAAAACTATATCAATGTACGATTTGTCGTTAACGCCCACCAAATTTGGTTAAAAGGCTTTTTTTTTTATCTTTAGTTAATTAGTTAATTGTGTTAGTGTAATTTTTCACTATCGACTTCAAACAAACTATCAATATTAAGGTGCCACAAATATGTATTTATTTGAATCTAACCCATGATAAATGTAATCAAAACCATGACGAATTTCTAGACTCTTAACTGAACCATGTCAATCGCTTAACCAAACCATACCAATTTCGTTATCCTGCGTTAATTTCTTAAAAACAGCAATTTAGATCGTTTGGCTTACAATATAGATTCTAGCATGTAGCTTGCGTTATATTTGCTCATTTGAAAAAGAACTGAGGCAACCCTTTTGAAAGTAACATAACTTATCCATGACCAACTTCACCAAACTATGACAAAATTACTGTATTGAACGCTTCTCGATATGACGACCTTGCTACCCGTTAGGTTGTTTAATCTATTTCTATTATGGTAGAAATTATCTTTTTGATAAACAGAAAATTATAGAAGCAATAGTTATGTATTTTAAATTTGAATTATATGTCCGATTCTGGTGTAAATCATTAACCTCAGATGATTTCAAGCTTTTTACAATTGAATCAAACTTGAATAAGTGAATTGTTTTTGACGCAATACAATTTTGTTATTGTCTGTAAGAAATCACAAGTTGCGGTTGTCACGGGAAAGTAGTCTGGTAGAAGGAACAATTGGATTTGAATAGGTTGGTAGTGGTTACAATGTCACAGTAAACTTTTTTGGAAAATAAGCATAATTGAAAAATGAATTGATACATGCACTTTGCTTCTATTAGTTGGTAAGGAATTTAATTTATTAAATAGTATAAAATAATTAAACTAGCACGTACACATTATGAATGTTTTAAAAGATAAAGACTTAGTCTAATATATACATGATATATGCCTTACATAAAAGTCAAAATGAAAGAACGGGTATATCTTATTGCAACTAACATGTACTTATGAATTGTGCAAAATGATTTGATTCATAAGTGCTAAAGAGGCAATAAATTCACTCTAGACTTTACCTGTATGATGTAATATAGAACGTCGGCCCACAACTAGTATACCTGCAACTAGAACACAAACCAAACATTAGACAAGAGAGTTAATGGGTGCATGCACCAAACTTTTGGGACGGAAATATGGAGGTTTTTGGTGTAAAAAAGTGTAAAATATTATATAAACAATCTGTATATTGAGTTGACCTTAATCCTCAATTGCCAGAACTGGCTTAATCCAATTAGTTATGGTAATGCTATAAAATATAACTTAATTGTGAAGTTGATGAAATCGAATATCTTTTAAGTGCAGTTAATAAAATAGAATATAATCTAATTCATTTTCAAGACTTAATTTTGAAACTCGCGACTATCAAAGTTGCCTCTTTTGACAAAATGTTTGTATTCCGCATCTAAGATATGGACTTAAACGCATCCTTTCACCTTATCTACTCATTAATGAGTTTTATGACATATTTTTAAGACTCTCAATTCTGACTATCACAGGCTGACAAAATATTATTTCTACACGGTGTGTAATGCAGATATGGACTCTAACGCAAACTTTAATCTGTCACTTATATATGAAATGTAGGTCAAGATAACCTTATTGTTATTATCTTGGTTATCCAAGACGCAACTATGAACAAAATCTCATTAACAAAAGCTCATGTTCTATGACATGTATGACTTATACTTCGACAGATAGATGGAGAGCCTTGGTGTATTGGTTCGTGCATCAGGCTACTAACAGAAAGGTTCCTGGTTCGATCCCCGTTCCGGGGAGAACATTTTAGGGACTGAATGTTTGGCTCTCCCTTGACACCATTTGCGAGTGTGGTCATAAGAAGCTATGATAGTCCGTCGGAAGGGGAAGATAAATGGATGACCTGTGTTAAGAAAGAGACATATCTCTTGCAAAAGACACTCTTGTAGATTACGTAAAAGAGAAGGTTAATGCCGCTACTAGCAGCAAGTTCTCGCAAAATGGAAAGGGATTAATATAAGTTGCCATAAATTGCTTCCTAATACACTATAAAGATTTTTATATCTTTTGTAAAGAAGTTGGGTAAGGGATATAGATCTATCTAGTTTAAACATATTCAGTTAACAAATATCAAGTTATTCCTCTTAGAAAAGGTCGATGTAGGTTTGTATGATATTAAACCATTGATTCTGCTCACACAATGCGAAGGGGTCAACTTGAACTTACTACTAGTTATCAAAGACATATTATATGTCTCTGCAGTTATAAGACATATTGATCATTAATGAATGCCACAGGCTCATGGTGACTTTCAGATAAAGGACAACAATAAAAACGTTCCATATTTGGGTTTAACCATGTATTGATATTTATAGTGTCTCATGTACATTCACTCTATATCCCTTCATATTTTCATTGAGTATACGCCAGTCTAAAAAAAACTGCATCATACTACAACTAAAAATCAGAAAACTACAGACAGTATAGCAAATTACTCCCTTCGTAAAAACTCACAAATCCTTGACAAACGTTATCATCTCAATCTGTTTTGTTGCAGTAAAATTGCAAATAAAATTGAGTATGGAAATGGAGAAGTATTAATAAACACCCAAATGGATATTTTAGAGGTTTGAAAATCAATTTCAGTTACTTTACGTTGAAAGTAAAAATATCTTTATTAAGATTGATTTTCTAAATGATAAAAACTGTATATATAATAATCAAAACAGAATACAAAATAACTATTTTGAGAAAATAACGCAAACTATAAATCATTTCCCATGTTGCGACGACAAGTTTTTGTAAGAACATGTATGTACCTTGTTTACATTTCTAAAAATAACCTTGTTTGGGAAATCCCCAAATACCATGAATACGGGTCGCGCATTATGAGCATAATCAAACAATGAACATTCATTACTAAAAATATTTGTCATCTTCTTCTTATATAAAAATTATTAAAAAGAAATGTCTTTATTTCAATTACCTAAAATTACTTTTAAATTTCATATATCGCAGACAATAATAATGTAGATCCGCATAAACTCATGTAGCAATTTCAAACCCATATCATATAATGGACCGGCTTAGTGCCGGCCCATAATAACACACAAACAATACAGCATCTAGTAGTCAACATGCACTACTCAACATTTAAAAACATATATAAAAAGCAAAATTTTTCTTTCAGTAAAGGTCAAACTGTGAGATGTGTTTGTTTTTTAAAGAAATAAGACTAGGAATAAAAATGACAGAAAACAAAATACCAACATGTGAATAATAAATATATATCTGTACAATTTGTGACGCTATATCTATTAAAGCTAACTGCACACCGGTATTGGAATATGGAACAAAACGCACACCTCGAAGGTACTCGAATTATCTCCCTTACTTCAATAAATAAAAAATGTAACCGGAGCGCAAACACCTACAGTATAAAACCATAAATATTTGTCATCAACACAACTTTCCAATATATGTTTTTATAGTAACATATTTGAATATTACAACAATATATTTTATAGGCGTTTATCTTATATTTATCTATCTGGTCATCGTTTTGTCTTCGTTCGTTTTTGTTTCCACTAGTCTGAAAATGTTCATCCAATTAGATTTAGTTGAAATACATAAAATATAAAATTTCAGTTTCTAAAAACATATAATTGTTTTCATATCAACATATGATAACATGGATAAGGAACTATCCGTTTTAAATTTTCCGTCAAGTTCGGTATGTTTGTTAATTCACAGTTGGTCTACTGCACGTCACAAGTATGCAAATAAAGTCATTTATCAATTTGAAATCAAAATTTCAATATAAAAACATATTAAAATCAAATAAATTTACTAATTTAGTGTGTCTGAATATTGTTGATTATAAATACATTCACGAACAGCTAAAAGGAAAAGTTACTAACCATAGAACATAATCAAAATGCCGATCAAGCTCGATACTATGATAACCTTTCTAAGGTTGTTGTCTATAATGAAAAGGAGAACATTAGTATTTATTTAACATAGTATCATAAGAAAATTGATAAAAATAGAAATAAATGTAATGCTCTATTTCAGATGTATAAAGATTTCATCATGCAAAATATCGATCAGATAATGTTTTAAATTTCTTTTTTAACGTGATGGGATTTTTGGGGTCAACAGCTTCAAATACATCTTCAAAACACAACAAATATACTTTCTTTTTAGGGAACTTTTTTCTCGAATTGAGTTAGTTACAAAGTGTTTTTTTCTTCAAATTGTAAAGTTTTAAATTGAAAGAATGCTTACATATGAAAGGCAAAGAAGACACGTAGTTTGTTCTATTGCATGAGGAAAGGGACTTTCATTTTAAGTAATAACTACGTCTGAATAATACAATCTCTAGAGTGGGAAGTTTCCAGTTTGATTGCTGATGAAGTAGATGTCATTTTTGAGACAGAGACATATATTTTTATAAACAGTGATATTTATTTTGTGCAATTCGTTATTGATGACGGCATTAGTTATTTGACATCTTGATGGAATAACAGTCTACACACAGCACTAACATTAACATCTAATATCTTTTCAGTACATGTATTTCTGAATTGAATTGCATTAAAATGATGTAGCGTAATTTAAAATTTAAAAATAAAACCGTATAACTCCGACTTTGGACCAAAATAATCTACGGCAATTCAGATTTTGTTTTAACAAAAAAAACAACAATAACGCCATATACCTTTTGCCTTTAAATCGGATTCTTTGTTGTGATGGACGATAACTTCTTGTTTGTTAATTTCGTTTCTGAAAAATACATAGCATTATACTAAAGTTTTATCAAGTCAAATAACCATTAAAATATTTGAATTGTTAATTTTGTATTTCATACTATCTTACAGAATGCAAATTGAAGTATAAAATGTATTTTTTCATCAGTGCATTGCACTTTCTTAAAACTGAATCAACATACACCTGTTTCTGCCTAAATTTCTAGTTTAATAATGTAAACTACTTTGACTTTAATAAATTTAACGGTTGCCAATTTGACTTTGCTATTCATTATGTTAGATAGTATTATAAAACAAAATACTACGTATTTGTACTTTTTGTAACTATCACAACCATTTAATGTTTTTTGCTTCATTAGCTGAACATGCCTTAAAACCAAATTTAGTATGCATGATTGATGTGCTTGTGAAACAATAAAATAATATCAAGTGAAACTAGAACTGTTTACATAGTGTAAAGTAAAATCACAAAAATACTGAACTCAGAGGAAAATCAATTTGAAAAGTCCATAATCACATGGCAAAATCAAAAAACAAAACGCATCAAAAACGAATGGACAAGAACTGTCATATTCCTGACTTGGTACAGGCATTTTCAAATGTAGAAAATGGTGGATTAAACCTGGTTCTATAGCGCTAACCCTCTCACTTTAATAACAGTCTCATCAAATTCCGCTACATTTACATGATGCGTTAAATAAACAGTCACAATTAATAAAATAGTCAAAATATGGGTACATCAGTCATCATCGTATAACAACTTAACAGGACACAAAAACATCTACTATTTACGAACACATGGATTGATTTGAGTGTCTGACGTCAGAAAAATTATATACGTCACATAAATTTGTCGTTCAATGTGTGATACCCCCTTGAACATGATCTTTTGAAATCTAGTTTTGAGAAAAGGGCGTTTTGAAAATTTTCGTTCTCAGCTATTCATTTTTATAACATAATCACTATACTTGTGTTCGATTAGAAGATAAAGGTCAACGTCAAGATCAGTATGATGATTTTGCATACACAGTTTTGTCAACCAAAGTGTTACAAAACAAAATATAGGTACCAAACACGATCCAGACAATGTATAACTATCATTTGGATCAAAGGTCAAATTAACGTTCAAATGACCAGAACTGATATATAACACACCCAATCCCACTCATCGAGTTTGTTTAACCTATGTTTTAAAGAACAACAGTTTTCAAGATTGGTTATTCTATTTTTGACGGTGCAAAAGCTATTCACCATTTGCCAATGATTTACTTTCATAGGAATCAAAGGTCAAGGCCAAGGTCAGATTGGCATGACTTTGTTGAATGACACACCCAAAGGACGTAATTGTATTGTATATCAAATTTTGGTAAACAAGTTTTCAGAAACAGAAGTTATTTTTGCACCGTACACTAAATGAATTAGACTAGTATACGAAAGTATAGCAGACAGACACACAAACAGATAGAAAATTTGGTTCATATACAACCCATTATCTCGGAAGGTATAAAAAGCGTAGAAAGTTTAGACTTAAAAAGATATATTTCGAGAAATAAAACGTGCATCTACTCGTTTCTTACTTTGTCGTATTTGAATAATTCATAGTACTAGTATGCATTCCTCCAATAGCGACATAGCATTATACTTCTACTTACACATTATTTGAGATATTCAAACATTGTATTCCTAAGACCAGCGGGTCTACTTGCAGACAAATGTAATCTACAAAGAGTAAAACACGTTTAATAACAATGGAACATACTTTGTACTAATGTGCTTTATGGTCTTCATTTTCTATCAAAGTATTAGAATAAAACTGCGATTGCAAAGAATGTTGCTATAATCAGGTTTTTCTTTACATTTCTTAGTATTATGTATTTTTGCTAACAGTTTACCACTATCGATTTATCTAATGTTTTGGCAAGAATGTATCTCATTGTTTCTTAAATTTTAGACGGGATTTTGCACAAATAGGTTACATTTTCATTCTTTGCAGTTGCGGTTTTAACTTATATATATAATTATACAAGTTAAATCATTAATTAACGTAGAAATAAGAAGGTATAAATACCTATGCGACATATCTGTATCCATGTAACTATGTTTACAAAGTAAAAAAAATATAGGTCAAAATACGGCTTGAAACACGGGGCCAAGTAGTTATGAAGGGTCCAAAAATGACTGGTGTTAAAAAAAAAACCTCAAATATAAATATGTATGTTTCAAATAACACAAAAACCTTTTTATCGTGCCTTGTTATAAATTTTATCACATTAAGGAGGCTCAAGGGTATACACATTTCAGAAAAAAATACAAATTTTATTTATTATTTTATTAGTTGTAACTTATCATATGGTACAAAAATCATTCAAAAAATTCAATTCTTCTTGGTCCCAGATGACTTTGAAAATGTATATATCATTGAATAAGCTCAAATTATCGCCCTTTGGTCCAAAAATGCCATTATGTGGCATTAAAATTGAAATATCTTTTTTAACTCATCGGTGACCTATATTTTTCATTTGATTTTCAAATAAGCTGTACTTTAATTAAACTTTTATAAAATCTAAATGATTTCTGTATCTATCTTCTTTTTTTATTTCGATTTTACCTCTATTTCTCCTATTAGTTCAACAGAAAAAAAAGTACCTTTACAAAAATGTATGCTTCTTTCGAAGGCAGATTGTGAGCGTAAATGACCCCATTTTTTTTTTATTTTACTTTTCTATTAAGTATAAGATAAAGTTCATTTTTAGAAAAATATAGAGAAATTCTATATTAGGAATAAAACAGATTTAGACCCACGAGCCCCATAAGTTGATTTACTAATAGTACATGGAATAACAATAATCGCTACATTCTCTACCCATCTGCATTGTAAATGATTAAAAGCTCATAGATTTATTTCAAATTACCTTTTGTCAATGTTTCACATTTTCGTCTGTAACAGGAGCAATCTTCTAATAATGGTTGACAGTAGCACGTGTTATTTGGTTTTCTTACAAAGGTATACCCATTCCGATAATCACAGCGACACGTAGTATCGCCGGCGCTTGTACCTATACTATTAACTACCAATCCTTCACTATTGCATAAGGATTTTTTATAAACGCAATCACTATTTTCTGTTGTATTGAATGTCACTGGCTGATAGCGTGTCTCATCGCACTGACTGTTTATAAAACCTGGTCTCAGAACTAGTTTGGCACCTATAATGAGTTTAATAGTGCAAAATTTAAGATAACTGGTAGTTTGAAACCTAAAAGTAAACCCATTTTATGACGACTCATGTGTAATTCACATTTATATCTCTCTACAACTACTTGACAAAAGCGTAGAGAGGGAATCATAATTAGTTCACATAGAATGCATTATGCGATACATGGAGTAAACTAATTCAAATAGACAAAATAAATATACAAATAAATAGACAATAAAATGTCCATTTATCAGTGGAACTGATTTTATCATTCATTGATCTCATATATCCTTTTTATATTATATAATGGAAGATGCTTCGCGTTAGTCGGTTTAGTGTAATAACTAGATAGAAGGAAATATTTCTTCTTGTTTCTATAGCAAAGTGTTTTATGTGTTATAATATCCGTTGTTCATTTTTGGACACCTTGCAGATTCGGAGGTTTGTCTTGGTCGATCGTCATGATTCAAGCTCTATAAGTAAGGAGGTCTTATCAGTTAAAAAAAGATACAAAATATTTAAATATCGTGATTTCCCAGAATACTAAAAAAAATCTTTCAAATGCGGTATGGGTTTTGCTCTTTGTTGAAGGTTGTAATGAGACCTATAGCTTTTTTCTGTGTAGATAATTCTATGTCATTTGGTCTATTATGGACAGTTATGGTCGTATTACCACATCTTCGTAGTAATATATTGAAAACAAACATCTTGCAATTGAAACTAAAATTATAACCCTTTTTTAATAACTGTTTGTATTATTGCAACAACTTTCATAGGGTTTCGTTAGGCCAGCTCCCTATACTTTCCACTTGGTTTAATTTCCAGCCTTTTTTTTTCATGTAACCCTTATTGCAGACCATACATATTGCATTAACTTTTGATTGGTTCTAAATAGAAAAAAAATCAATGGAAGTTTAGCTAGCAACCATTTATCATTTAACCCTTTTGATTTGTTATGTTTTGTTTCTTTATGTTGTTTTTGGAGGGGTCATATAGAAGCCAAACAGATATACATATAATTTTGGATCAAATTATAGAAATTAACTTACCTATCGATATTGCATTCGGTTCGCCACATTTTTCCTTATAAGACCAATTCATTTCATTAAATAAACACATATAGTTGGTTTCGTTTACGCACATTTCTGTAGCTCTATAATGCCAATGTCTGGACGTAGGACACTTAATTTCATACGCTCTACATGAATATATGACCTACATTTTTAAATCAAAATATGATGTTTTATAATTAATTATATTCTCATGTTATTTATGATAGTGTTATATGTAAATACATTCTGAAATGAACATGCTGCATTCTGAAATGAAAAATCTATTAATACAAAAAGTGCTGAGTTCGTTTTGTTGGTGTTTAATAGCGGAAGACTTTACAAATAATAAGTACGATTTCAGGAAAAGATGCATACAAATAGTGCTATCAAACTTCAAATGCTATTTTTTTTTGTTGTTGCTATTGTTGCTTAACATATACTGTATCCTGATATATATTTATTATAAATTCGGAAAAAATGTTTGACATTTCTGTTTCGAATCGTTAGCTTCATCTTGACTAACATAGTAATTGGTATCCTCATTAATATGAAGAAAATTCTTAATAACGTACAAAATTAAAGTTTGTATTTTCTCAAAGGTTTCCCACAACAGTTCTTACCAATGTTACTTGATATAACAACCTTACTATCATTTCTCTTGTATCCATTAGTGTATTTGTCCTACAAAAGTATATAAAACATTGAAATTACACAGTAATGAATATTTTTAGTTATAAACTTTTATATAGAACTGGATTTTGTCTTTTAATAATACAGTATCTGTAATAGGATAACATTGAAGGCTTTAACATATAAAATACAAAACAACGTAAACAACTTTTTAATGGACGGTTATTTTGCTTGTTTGCAACTAACCTTCAGTAGTGTTGAATATACAACCAAACTCCCATGGTGTAGGAAGGTATGCTGGACAGTCAGCAAATTGCCAAATAAATTAACTTCGGTTAATTGTGTAACATGCTTGAAAATGCACCTTGTAAGGGTTTTAGCTGAATTGATTATTCGAGGACACTTTCAGAATACTTAATTTTGTATATGTGTCGTGTACTATTTATAATTTTGTATAAATTCTAATTTATACATAAATTACAATTTGTACAATTTGTACAGCATTTGACTAAAATTTACTTATAACTTGTACGTTATAAAAAACAGCAAAACTCAATATTAAATTTACGATCAAACACCAAACAAAAAAACTTTTTTTCAAAATGCAAGATTAGTTCTGTAAAAAATGGCATCGGAAATTGCAAAACTTCTTTTGCTTTTCACATTTAAATTGGGAAGTGATGCCCTTCTTTACATTTACAAGAAAGAAGCACTAACAACCTATTTTGGTAGCATTGTAACTGCTTCATATAGCGAAAGGAATCGTTGCTGCAAATAAAGATGTGTCTTTTTGAAACAGCTTCTATTTGGTGTCTCGACAAATGTCATTTTACAATGAAGTGTTATCAATGCTATCAGTTATTTCTTTACAAAAAATCATAAGGTAAATTATTTTAGAATATAGCAAAGTGCTCTCGACCAATGAAATTGTAGAATCTGGTGTCTCTTAATTGTGAAGAATGAATGTAAATCATGTTCTTAGTAAGGGGTTATCCTATTATGCAGACCTACTTACAATTCAAAACGAAGAGTTTTTATAAATGAGTTACAACTGCTCTGAAACAAATTTACCAGATTGAAAGGATTTATCATAGTGATTGGCTTTGATTAAAAGTCGCGTCTGGCGTATAAAATTATAATCCTGGTACTTTTGATAACTATTTACACCACTGGGTCGATGCCACTGCTGGTGGACGTTTCGTCCCCGAGGGTATCACCAGCCCAGTAGTCAGCACTTCGGTGTTGACATGAATATCAATTATATGGTCATTTTTATAAATTTTCTGTTTACAAAACTTTGAATTTTTCGAAAAACTAAGGATTCTCATAACCCAGGAGTAGATTACCTTAGCCGTATTTGGCAAAATTTTTTGGAATTTTGGGTCCTCAATGCTCTTCAACTTTGTATTTATTTGGCTTTTTGAACTATTTTGATCTGAGCGTCACTGATGAGTCTTATGTAGACGAAACGCGCGTCTGGCGTATAAAATTATAATCCTGGTACTTTTGATAACTATTTGTGAAACAAATAAAAAATTTAAAAAAGTTAAAGTTTACTGCTGCCCATAATGTTATGAAAATAAATAATTTCAATTAATTTACCTAAAAAATAATCAGTAAAGAATACTACTTATTATTTCCAATATTCCGATAAAAAAATCGATTGAAGTTTAAAACTTTTGAAAGCATTTTAATAGAACATTTCCCAGATATAATAAAAAAAGTTTTAAAAAGCCAAACTGAAGTATTGACTGAGGAATAAAATTTGTTGTTACTGAAATTTATTTATTGATTGCTACCGTATTTAAAAAGGATAATTCCTCGCTCAAATATTATAATATTTGCATGCATACTAACAGTCAAGAAACACATATTTTGTACTGCTGTGTCACATTACATCTTGTCTAATACATTATTTTTAATATTTTCAAATGAAAAGAAAGTCCTTACATCACTAAAACTAGCCAATGAATGAAATACTGCAAAATGAAGTCATGCATCAATTATAAGACAATAACAATCAAAAACAAGGAGAAAACAAAGACTCACAAAACAAATTATAAATATTTGATTTACACTAACAATGAAACAAATTCTTGAATACAACTAATCAACAGATCAGTTTCGCCTTTAATTTTAGCCCTTGACAATATTCTAAGTTTGTAAGAGAATGATAATCTCTCACTTCATGATAAGTACTCGCTGTCGCTCGTACTTAACCATGAAGAAAGGAATTATCGTTCTCTTACATATACGTACAAGTTATATAAGTGAATTTAAGTCACATTTTGTACAAATTTCAAACACACAAAAAGGAAGACAACTGAAATATATACAAGCACTTTTTGTACAAATACATTATTTGTACACATTATAATTTGTACCAAATGATAACCTGTAAATAGCATGTATATATATAAATATTTTTATAATTTTATAAACAAATAAAAAAAAAATCAATTAAACCTATGATTGCTTTGGATTAAAACCTCAATTTTCATATTTCTTGGGAGAGGGGCCTAAATAAATCACAAACAACATTTTCTTAAAGACCTAAACAGTGAAAAGTATATTTAACAAAACGTGTTTGACTAACATGTCGAACGTATGAGGTTCTTAAACCCTAATGATGGCCATTAACGATTGCCAAATAAAATTAATCACAAGATGTAACAGGAATCTTGATTAATAATTTATTACCAAACAGAAAACAATATACTTGCAGAGAAGATGTTATATCGCAAACATGAGGTGCAAAAGTTTGTACATCATATCCGGATGTCGACAATTAATGTCTTTTCAGTACTGTAAGGGATCGAAAATGTATTAGTAAGGCCATATGATAGGAATTAGGAATAGACTCTTGAATTTTAAAGAGTCAAAATATAATGAACAGACCATATAAACCCAAGGGGAAATATAATACAAGCCAAAACGACAAAATGTGAACCCAAAAAAATTAAAACAACATTAAATCCTATGATAGCGTTGGATAAAAACCTTAATGTTTTACGTGTGCGCGTAAAACAAATCTCTTGACAGTACATCTGTACATATTTAACTTGTCTCCCTTTTGTTCTGTTTGAAATCAGAAAAGAAGACAAATCGATTGTCAAAATTGGTCCTTGATAAATTGTAATTAATTTATTTACCAGTATTCATAATTTCTGAACCTGAACATAAGTTATATAACATGTATAAGACAAATCATATCCGGTGAATAAAATTGAATTGATTTAATTAGTTATATTATTCGGATAATGATCAGTGTAGAACACAACTTAAAATTAGTTATTGTATTTTATTTACTGCATAACATGTAATTCGATAACTAACGTATCATACTAGATTTTAAACCTTAAAAGTTAAGGTGGTGTTCACGAATAGATATCCTATCAACCTGAACATTAAATACCTTAACAACAATTATATTAAATGTTGTCTTTATATTACCAAATTTCTATTGAAGATAAACTTACAAGTTGTTATTGAAAAATTATAAGCACGGTTTGAAAAATTAAATCTTTTTCATACAAATTACTACCAAAAAGAGACAATGGAGTACACCACGTACCATTAAAACTACAATAAATGTTTGTCGGTTGAGTAGAACTAAATTTGTTCAAAGCTTTCTGATTATAAAAAATATCATTTGCATGCTTTATTCAATTCACATCCGATAAAACTACATACTATTTCTATAATTTTGTCGGTCTCTCTTTGATGTTAAGTTTTATTGTAGCTCTGGTGTTATTTACTTCTTCAGAACATTACTTTTGATAAGGGTCATAATAAGATCAGCATTTTGATCACTATTATTTCCAATGATATCTCTTGTAAATAATTTTGAAGAGATATATAGTCATTCATAGCATAACGATTGTACTGTTTGGACTTAAGCAACAATTACTTATAATCATCATAATAATCATAGTTATCCTCATCATCATCTTTGAAAGTGGAGTCGATTTGAGTGTCAGTTAATTCAATTCAAATTTACACTAACGTCAGCAGGTAAGGCTGTCGTCGTTGTTTTAATTATAGTATATTTGAGAGTTCATTTGAGAAAAAAATATTCACTATTTCGTAAATGGTGGTGAATAAACAGATATTTCAGTCCGGATAAATCTTTTAGGGAACATACTTAAATCATGACAAATATTGAAAACGTTAAGTTTTGTTATTAATGGCACGGTTGATGGATCATATAATATCGTTGTCATCTTAGTTTGACTTACTATAATTTATGAGTTCCCTGATTTTTTTTATAATAACAGCAAACCACAATATGGTATGAAGAACAGAGTACAACAAGCTCAAATAATCTACTCAAACAGTACAGAATACACGTTGCAATCATTATAAATGTCTCACAAATTAAAGGTTTGCGTTTTCAGTCAGAATGTCTTTTAAAATTACTTATCAAATTAATGTTATACCTTAATTATTACTTATCCTCTTGCATCGAGACGACACATTGATAAGGATCGCTAAAACGTTTCTAATACTAAGATATATAAGACATGTACAATGTTTTTCCTGACAACTAATTATATATGAATTAATGTTCAATATGATGTAAAACTGGGGTTTCCGTTTTGATATAAGACTGTTTCTTATCGATGACTCATTTAAGCGCAGTGAGGCGTACAGAAACAAATATATGATGTCAACATACCTATATACAGTTATCATATAGTTCACCTGATTGCCTGCGTTTTAATCCTATTTTTGTTTAGCCATGAATATAGGTCAACCTTCACTTTACATTTTTCTTCCTTTTTGTCATTGACACTTCCGTCCTTGCAGTGATTATCTCTCTTTAAACAGGCAATTATTTTTTAAAGAATTTATCTTTGTGATGATTTCAGGTTAACTATAAATGTAAAATTCGTTTTGACTTCTGGAGAAAACTCTTTAGTGTCTATAGTTTTCTATATATGTTATAAAATGATATTTTTTTATTCATTTCTTACAAAGTACCCAGACGGTACATAAGAGATTACATAGCTGAAACTATTTCAAGAAACATTTAGTAAATAGAGAGTAACAATACCAAAAGAGCCATCTATAGTCCAATGAAATTAAACAACACAGGTGACAACAACAAAAAACGCACGAAAATTTACTCATCAATTAATTAAAAAAATAAAAGATTGAGTGGCACGAATCCCAATTAAATCTGCGTGTTAATTCATATGTTTCGTGAGGGTAAATATATCATGATCATTGAGTTCAACGTCAATATCCAGGGGCGGATGCAGGAATTTTCGAAAGGGGGGGTGCTAACCCAGGGCACCCAGGGCAAAGGGGGGTGCAAAACATATGTCCCGATACAAATGCATTGATCGGCAAAAATAAAGGGGGGGGTGCGCACCCCCGGAACCCCCCTTCCCCTGGATCCGCCACTGATAGCGAAGAAACTAGGTATAGATTGTTTAAATACATGCTTATTCATTATTTCTGATTCAGTTAGTCAAAAATAGTCTACTTATATTATAAGAATGATGTGTACTTTTTCTTTTCAAAAGGATAACGACAAATTTATTTTATTTTTTTTTTAAATAAAGACAACAGAGTAATATCGCTGTTTAATAGTTATAAATCGATTACTCTGGATTCACTTATTTTCGTGGGCACTAATTTTCGTGGATTTCAGAACACCTGCCTATGCGAACAAACGTGAGGAAATTGGTAATTATTTGAACATTTTAATTTATGGTTCACCTGTACCCACGAGAACCTCGAAAATTGGTATCTAAAGAACAATGATAAATCCACAGCAAGCGAATCATAATCCGGATCACAAACTAAATTTGAGGGGAAAACATCAGGTATAAGAGGGAACAAACTGATCTACAAAACACTGAACTGCTACGAAAACAACTACGAACATGCATTCGGACGGACTGTCGTATTCCTTATGATATAGCTTGGTAAAATAGTTTCTAAATAGCAGTAAGTCTCCATCAAGGATATCACGATAGGAAACACAAGCCCTATAATACCATCAATGAGTAGGTGTAAATTACTAGTATATATTAATTTTCTTTAGGGGTGGGGTTTGTTATGGGATGTAATATTAATCAATTTCATTGTTAACATACATATAAACTTCAAGATATCATTTGTGCATTACTTCTAGTCAGTCGTCGAAGTATTGATCTGAAATTTTATTCTTTTTTTTATTATCTTTGAAAAGACCAAAAATAGAATGCTATTCTGTCGAGCCGCTTTCTATCTTCTATCTTTTTATGTTTGAAGGTTGTGACTTCTATTATCAATGGTTGTACATTCTACTACATGTATATGTTTCTATATGTTATATTTTTTTTTTGTAATTTTGTCATTCATTTTTGCTAATGTGCTTTGTCTATATGCCATTTTGTGTTTCCTTGATACAAATGACGTGGCTCTGTACTTATACAATTCGTATATGTCAATGCGCTATTGTATATTTTTGTATTCTTGTCTTTCATTTTGCTTATGTGCTTTGTCTATATACCTTTTTGTGTTTCTTTGTTACATATTTATTTGTTTTTGTAGTGATAAAGATTATAACACAATGATGACTGATATACCCCTATGTTTGACAATTTACCTATTACGTATGTTTGTTTTGTTCGCACACCGTTTTCATTATAAAAAAAATATTAAACCAGGTTTTATACAACATGTTGAATTTAAGAAAATACCTGTACCAAATCAAGAATATGGAAGTGGTTATCCATTTGTTTGATGTGTTTGAGCTTTTGATTTTGACATTTGATTAGGAATTACCGCTTTGAATTTTCCTCGAAGTTCAGTACTTTTGTGATTTTATCTTTTTTCTTCTGTTTTGGCTTCACATCTTCATTTCCAGAGCCTGTGCAATCTTGTGGTAAAAAGTCAGGTATTGGATACTGAAGAGTGTGAGTCTGGTTTCTTATGTGATTTTTAAAACGATTTGGTGGAAGATGAGACTGTTAGTGGATGCTATGTCGCCGAAGATGTAACATTAAAAGTCAAAACTACTGTGCAGCCAAGATCATCATTTACCACGCATTTTGATACATTTTAACACGTTTTATAGTGATAAATTTTATTAGATGACATATGATATGAATTAATTTAGTTTTATTTAGAAATTATTGAAAAAGTCTGATGGGGAAAGTTTTCAAATTTGTGTTCAATTTATAACTATTATATTTTTTTTCGGGTGAGGAATGATGTAACTGTGACAGCATACTATTGTACTATTTGATTTTAACCATACTTTTGATATTTTTTGTCTAAATGTTAGTATCTGTAGTATTAGCTTCAGATGACATGGGCAACATTTTTATAGACAATAAAACACACTTTTGAAAGTATGTTTGAATAAATCAAATGCATCCTTTCATAAACAATTTCATTTTGTTGAAAAGTGTGCGCACATGTTTGTCCAAATGAATACATTTATTAATATTTAAAACAAGAGTGCACACGCTGACATGTCTCATATGCTTTACTTACCATTGATTTGACGTGTAAGTATGAAGGATAACGATTTTTTTTTTAAATGTCAAAATATAATATTTTTAAAATTCATGAAAAAATTAGGTCAATGTCACATATATCCTATCACATCAAAAGACATGTACATCTTACAATAACAACATAGGCCAAATATAGTTAGCCTTTTGATATGGTAATTGAAAAAAACAGACCTAAACACACACAAAAAAAAACTATCAATGACCAAAGAACCATGAAAATAACGTGAAGGTCAAATGATAGCTGCAAGACAGACATGTAACAATTATTATGTATACCAAATAAAGATGACATATCCTCATGGTACTATAAGACAATAACAATCAAAACAAAGGAGTAAACAAAGACTCAAAAACCCAAAGGACAGTTACATCAACAGTTATAAATAATAAATAAGAAACAACACGAACTTCACTAAAAACCGGGAGTGAAATCAGGTGCTCAGAAGGGTAAGCATTTCCTGTACCGTATAAGGCACCCGTCGTGTTATTTCTGTATTCAGTTCGGTAATGATGGAAGGTTATTATGACTGAGGAAGAATATCAGATATGATTTTTGACACACTTTTGTCATAATGGCCATTCAGCTCATGATGGCGACCGTAAAATTTCTTGAGTATTTGAAAAATAGACCAAACCACAAAATTTAACATTGACTTTTGGCAATAAAATAGGGGTTAAGGTCAGATGATACTTTTAAGTCAGACATATACACCTTACAATCATTCTATGCACCAGGTATTGATGCTCTTATTACTTATGGAACAAAACATAAATGTAAACAATAACCAATGAACCATAAATATGAGAACATAATCAAATCAAACTTGCGAGACGTTAACGTACCCCTATTGATCATTTCATACACCCCATACACTTGCTCTACTGCTTATAGTATCTGAAAAACAGACCTAATCATAAATGTTAACCTTGATCATTGATCCATAAAATTGGAAGGTCAGGTGAACCATGTCTACGTTGCAAGGAACCTATCAACTAGATATAGTTATAATAGTACTCATAATGAGGGAGAAATTCACATGACAAAAAAACTTGTGTTCATGTTTGTTTTTGTCAGTTATTATACTGTTTCAAACGATGTATACCAATCAAATACACTAGGTGATATGAGGATTTATTAGAAATATTCATTAGAACGATGCAATATTGGTCCACGGTTTCGACCAAACCTTTTCGAAGTCATATCTAATGCGACAGGTACACTGTTCCAATTATTTACTAAGGTTTTACTATTTTCTACTGCTTGCACATGCCTCTTTGAATAGTTGCAATCATTTCGTGGATGACACATTTGCAAAGTTATATATTTGTGTCCCGTCAATACAGGAGATGATATATTTTTGTTGATGGTACCTTTGATGGATGCAACAGACATCCTATAAATATTTAAATCAGGAACTGATGCAACATAAAAACCTTCTTCTGGCTTTTTATGAACAAAGCTATTACGTTCATAAACATGACTAATCCTTTCACTTGACTGTTGCAATGACTGGTACGGGTTCAAATACTCGGATCGGTCTTTTTTGTTAAAACTAGAATTGTTCGAATCATCCGAGCTTTTTCTACCTTCCAATTCATCATCTGGTATATGACAAGGATATAGATAGCTCCCATTATTTTCAGGCTCAATATATGATCTCTCCGAACTACTTTTACTGTTAATTGATACTGTTTCCTTACTATGTTGCATTTGACATACAATTCCGACAATCGCATTGTCATCGATTTCCTCATATTCATTTTCGACATCGATATATTCATGATGCTGAAGTGATATAGCTTGGTCGTTATGTCTTTCTTTATCTCGAGCGTGTGTTCCCTGAATCTGAAGTGTCTTTGTTAAGCTGTATTTCCAAATAAGGATAGGCACACACACCAAAAGGACGATACCAATTATACAAATAGAAAATATCCAACCACCACTTAGAATCGCTGAAAATATAGTACATGGTGCAATGATTAACGACAGAGGCAGTAGTATTTCTAAAATCAACATATATAAATTGAAAAGTCTTAGTGTGTAATATGATTATTATTATAACAAATTATGAGAATTGCAGATTTCAAACTAATGTGTATAAACAATATTCACATGTGAAAAGTTCTCCATTTGACAGAGGCCTGCACTTACTTTTGTCGCCATCATTCTGAGTTAAGGTATCTACAGTTATATGAAATGCACTTATTTCTGTATGAGCATATTCTGTAATTAAAAAAAAGCCGGAGTTATACACTTGTCTTTTGATTTTCAAATAATTTAATTCAAGTGGCCAGAAAAAAAACTCAATTTATTTTTCATAGCAATGGCCTGTTCATTGAAACAATAAAATTTCGCTTCATTTCACAATGATTAATGGTCTTTTATGTATGGTGAACAAATGCTTAATTACTGCTTTCGGGTAGATAAGCATTGTGTAAGATACTAGTACATATAATCAGTAATATGTTTTAATAAGTAGTATGCAGTTCTTTATAAACCTTTATGCACATTTCCTGAATAATCAGGTCAATGATTTTGCAAACTTTCCTGAAGTATTTTTCACTTAAAATACCCCAGTTGGTTTGCATTTATGGGAATCTTATACCCATTTCCGGAATAAAAAAAAATAGCACATGTATATCGATTCTTACATTAGTTATCCCGTAGATTATCGGGTTTACCTAATCGAGATAGTTAAATTATTGAATTTTTAAGATCGAGTCTCGACGTTTTGTACTTTTTGATTCATGCAGTGAGCTGATAAAGTTCATATGATCCTTAAATTCATCCAATCATCTTCTGAAATCATCGGCAACAACAAGTTGATTACCTTTTTTTATAAAATGGTTTCGGCAAGGTTTAAATCGATAAAGAATTAGAGAAATCCCGATATACCACCGTTGATGTAAGCTGCTTAGTTAATGACTCATAAACGGATATCATGAAATTGATTTTTAGATTGCAACAATTACCTTTATCCTTAAAAAATAAGGATATCCTGAAATTGGATTGTGATAGTCACAAATATATTATCATGAAGTTTCGTCAATATTAATAATATCCTAAAATATATCTCTTGAAATATAAGGTGGAACGATTTCTTGTACAGGACTTTAAGTATTTCAGGCTATCATGCAAACAAGTTATGGACGTCCTGAAAGTTTTAGGATATCTGGAAATCGAAAAAGGGACGTCCTAAAATATTTCAGGATATCCCGAATTCCACTTATGGAGCTCATGAAATGTTGAATGTTCCAAATAATTTGTAAAATCCGTAAAAAGAGTTCTGAAGGTCATATCAGGAATTTCTGAAATAAAACTATGTTGCCTCAATACGCAGGGCATATAACCGAGATCACACAAGTTTAAATGGTGTTCGAATTTCATGTTCTTTGTTTTTTTTCAAAGCTGTTGTTTACCTTTTTTATCTGTTTCGGTTTTTTTGTCATGACGTTGCTGTTTGTCTTCGACTTCAGGGTTTGAATGTCCCTTCAGTGTCTACCTCATTTGATGTTGTTCCAATGTTTTATTGATTTTTGTTAAATATATTGAGAATTTCGTTTTACAATTTTTTTTGAACATGGATTCGTTTATTTTCGTTTGTATCAATTTGCATTGATTAAGGAAAACTTACATATTCGTGGACATTTAATTTCGTGGTTTTTCCTTAATTTGCATACAAGCCAATAGAAAAATTGTCATTCGTTAATCATTCAATTCCGTGGTTAACCTATACCAACGAAATCCACGAAAATTGGTATTCAACGAATGATAATGAATCTACACTAGATTTGTTTGCGATATGTGCTTTAATTAGTTGGACTTTCGACTTAACCTTAAACATAAACTGATCAATCAAATATATATCACTAATTAATTTGTTATGAGAACAGGATAAAACAATAATTTCAAAATTGCTGGCAATTATATATTATCACACAAAATATATAGGAGCTCAAACCGATGCATCTAATGTTATATGATCTTCTTACCATTATAGTCGTTATCATTATGAGACAATGTATCTACAGTGATATGCAATGAACCAGTTTCTGTATGCACTGATTCTGAAAAAATTACTTTATTCGTTTTATGCAATCATACTGTTAGATGCTACAGCTAGTATTATATTTTAAAATATGTTTGATATGGAGTTTAAAAATCTATATTTAACGTTATGCCCATTTTTTAAATAATACGGTCACTGCGTGTGGAGGTTTTGTTGTGGTAATTTTCACTTACTTTCCTAACAGTATTTACGGGAACGATAAACCTGTTTCCAATAAACGATTCTCTGAAATTGCACATGCCGACATATTTCCCTTAATACTTAACCAATGACCCCTAGATACGGATATCCTAAAATTGATTTGTGGAGGTCCCAAAATAACAGTGTACCTTTATATATAATTAAAAATAGTAAAGATTGAATTAAGGAGGTTTAAACATATACATAACATCAATTATATAAGGACCGCGTTAATTAAAGCAGTCTTAACCGATTATTTGTAGGGGTCTTAAAATCTTTCAGAATACCCACAAATCGAATGTTGGACCCATTACATATTTCAGGATGTCCGCAATAATCTATTGAAATCCGGAATTCGAAAAATGAAGGACCTTAAACACTTTAAATACAAAATTTAAAAAACATCGCGCCTCAATTGCATGAATTAAGAACCATTGTTTAAGTGAGGATCGTGTTTCTCGGTCCTTAGTTCTCTATGTAGTGTTATGTTGACTGATATTTGTCTTTTCGTCCATTTTCGTGTTTTGCCAGGGCGTTGCCAGTTTATGTTCAACGTTCGAGTTTAACGGTTCCTTCAGTGTCTTTCGATCCATTAAATAAAAATAAATTCATTAATTTTTTTATGACGATCCCAATATCACACATGCAAGTTTTCAGAAAGGTTTTATTCCAAATAGGCTTTAATTGAATTAAAGGAGTAGGTCCGGTAAGGACCGATTTTGGCCTCAAATTTCAGGTTCATCTGACGAAAGATTTTGACCACTTTTTAAACACTTAAGTGTCTATTTCTTTTGAATCAATTAGTTTATGTGAAAGATTTTAACTGATTTAGTCATTAAAAACGATCCGATTCAAGCTCAAATATGACAAATCTACCAAATATGCAAAAAAATGTCACTTTTCAGATGGTTTTTGTCAAAAATGAAAGTGGCCGCATCCGTGTTCATCCTCAACCTTTATATATGTTATGTATTACCATAAAATACAACTTACATTTCAATATTAAGGATGAACACGAATGCGGCCACTTTCGTTTTACTAAAAAACCGTCTAAAATTTAACTAAAATGCTAGAATTATGAAGATTTCAGTAATTTAGCATGACTTAATGGTGCTAGTACCCGATATATGTGCATTGTATTGTAAAAAACAGCCCATATTTATGTAGCAGAAGCATTCTACTGTACAATAAATAACTAAAAGTTTACATTTTAACAATTTTGTAACACTGCTATATTTTGGGGCCAAAAAGGGGTCTTACTGGACCTACTCCTTTGTAGCTAACCTTGACCATCAATTGATAATCTAAGTACATATGCAAGCCAACATAGACGCATCTAATGTTACTATTTACTTACTATTGTCTTCATAATTTTGAGACATTGTTGTTTTAGTCACGTACTTCGTGTTCTCGTCGTCTGTTTCTCCTGCTTCTATATTGAAATAAAAAAAAGTAATGAGAATCTTTCCTTTTTTTTTTTAAATCGAAATACTATTTGATTATACATTTTCTCTGAAATAGACTTTTCAAGTACAGTGTTATGATTAGTTGATGTCACATTTAAGTTAACCCAGCAGGTGTATAAATTCCAGATTTAAATTCACAATACACTGCAATGGAAATTAGATATTGAAGAGTGAAATAACAAAAATATCGAACTCCTTGGAAAATTCGAAACGTCATTATACCTGACATGCCACAGGAATTTCTCTAAGTAGAAAATGGTGGATTAAACCAAGATTTAAAGCTAGCTAAATCTCTTCCTTGTATAACAGTCGATTAAAATTCCTTTATATTGACAACAATTTATTTGAACACATCTAACATACATAATAGGAAAAATGTCGAAAAAGAAGAAAGCAGCAATATAAAAACAACATAATTTGTTAACAAAAATAAACAAAATGATATATAGACAAAAATAAAAGATAAGAATACTAAAAAATGACCGGAAATTAGATATTGAGCGAACACAATACCGGGATTGAGATAATTTGCTCTGCTATGGTAAGCTGTTGCGTCACCCTAGATGTTCATTCACTATCTATTATCTCTATGAAACTATCGTAAACGTTCAGTTATAATAAATGTTTTGTTAGAATGTCTTATTCTGATTACTAGTAAAATCTTTTGACATTTTGGTATGAAGCCCATTATATAAACATTCCTTGTCGACACCAAAAAATAAATAAAAAAATAATTCAAATAAAAAAAAATAGTTTTACCATTAACTGTTGTGCTGCGCTCAGAGGTCGTCATTACTTTTATACATCCGACAACAGGGTCACATCTGTAAATTAAAATGAATATTTCTATCAACGAATACTTTCAAAAATGTTGTTTTGGGCAACTCTTTGCAGAACTAGTCAATTGTAATCAAGTAAACAAAATATGCAAAGGTAATAAAACAAAACAAGCTATCAAAATCAGTTGATAAGGGCTAAATTAACTCAGCAGAAAGATACAAAGCAGAAACACAGACGGGCGTGGCAGGGTCTAACAACAAAAAAGACACACATTACAGATCTGAAAGTACTCGCAGTAGAAGGCATTGAGTTTGAAGTCAATAGCAATTACACAGAATCATGTATCTTAGAATAAAACATCAATCAGTTCACATCCAATATCCAATGGATTTGGTGTGAAGACGTCATTAGAGAAAAACATGACCTTGATCAATGCCAAAATATAGGTATCGATAGATTGTAGTACATTTATATGATATGTGTTTTCAGCGTGTATCACCCTCACTTGAGATCAAATGAATGGTTATGTCGTAGAGTTGTTATTTTATTTTTAGACGTACTATTTAGTATGGTTTAAATTTTCTGATAACAAAATCAATATGTATAGCAATAAAAACAATATCCAGGCAAGATGAGTTTATCTAAACGGTAGATAAATTTAATCATGCTAATTTCAAGGCTTGGTTAACAACATCACAGTAAAATATATGTACTATTCCATTTGAAAAAAGATTTCTACAGGTACAGCAGTCAAAATTACAACCCAAATCCTTGTATCTATGAAAAAGTTTATCTATCAAAGGTTTTTAGTCATTTGTTGTATCCAAATCTTTCACTTAAATGTAGACACTGGCATAGCGAACGAATTGAAAAAGAAAAATTAATAATAGAGAAGGAAACAACCGTCACTTTTGACGAACATGTGTGTATAGTTTCTACTGAGAGTCCGAAATGTCAGGGCACTTATTACTGTTAATATTTGAGTACGTTATATTTAAAAATAAGTCATTTGTGTACTTTTAGTCGGTATATTAAAGACTACAATCAATGTGCATTATTAGTTTCATCACTGCATAGAAAGTTACATGAGGACTTAAATAGTGTTTTACCTGTGCAAATAGTTACACCTACAAGTTTTAAGACATTTTATTCCATATCTATTGTCCTTACATGACAGACAAGGGCCTCCATCCCATGAGGTCGAACCTCGTGTGCACTCTGAAATTAATCAACGAAAATTTTGAGAGTTCTCATAATGGTAAAACATGAAAAGCGCCACGGACGCATGAGCATTTATTAAGCGTTGTTTTCATCTTTTTCTTCATCTTTTTTTTTATTTTCTTGTATCTATTTGAATCTTTAATAAGACATTAGTGCATATAATGTTGTTAAAAATCGAATTTCAATGTGTTAAGGGTTTGCCTTTATTTTTGGTTTAGTTGTGTTTTTTTTTTTCGCTCTCAATGTAATAAAATAACACTGCTTTTATTTTTTTTTTATTTTTTATCTATCACATTCGGTCAATAAACAAAACTAACATGTTTCAACAGAATTAGCATGTACCAAAGTTGTGTAAATGTGTTAATGTCTTAAGTCGAAATGTCCAATGGAACAAAGTGGGTTCAAAAAAAGTCAAAGGCGAGAAAATACAGATATTACCATAGCTGAAGACACAAAGCTTGTCACTTCGAAAAAAATATCTAAACAAAAATACCGAATGTAGGTTAATTCAAATAAGGAAGAAGTCCATAAACACTGACAAAATCAAACGTTAGACTATATCAACCAACGGAACGAGTGGCAAATTACTGTAATATTGCTAATTCGAGAAAATGGTGGGTTTATTGTGGTTTTATATCGACCTAATTTTCTCACAAGTAATGATCATTCTGTAGAAGTCATATGGTTTTGTTATATTTTTCGGTGAGATTGTTTTGTTTATTCTGGATTTTCTGTGTCATTTTGGGGACAATTGTTTGTGTTGATTTATGCATCTGTTTAAACAATATTATTCTTTTTTACTTTTAAAAGAAATTATTTGATTTTCTAATAGAATCTATGAATACTTTGTCTGAACTTTCAGCTACTCTTTTTTCGAGGTTATAAAATTAGAGAAAAGAAAACAAGCAAAATTTGTGTTTTTTATTTTATTTGTCATTGAGCCATTAACACTTATATTATGTATTTGAAAAGGATCCTCTTTAGTAATCATGGTTTGATAATAAAGTCAAAAAGACAACCCATCTTCTAATAATAAAGAAAGGCCTAAGGGTGTATTGTTATTAAGCTCATCCTGACGCAAAATTTAAAAAAAATCAGTCTCATTTTTGAATCATACAAAATACATATTTACCAACACATTCACCATTAACTTCTTCGTAATTGAAACAGCAAATAGATTTTCTGAAAATGAATACCAGAATTTAGATTTAAAAGGTATACTTATTATTCAATCTTGCCAACAATTTATTTTATTATCAATTTATTATACACTATAGCTTTCTTAATTGATATGTCGTATGTCAGCAATAACAAAATTACATCAACGTTAACACCCACAAAGGGTTGACTGGGGTATAGCTGGGAAAAAAAGTTTGGCTTCTTCATCCCTACGTTTACGACTTCTGCGGGGGTGTTTAACGACATTTACTACCCAAAAATGTTTTGTACGGTATTTTCCGATAATTCAACTTTTGCTAAAGCAAGCTATGTGTACGTTGAAATATTTGATACGCAGCTGCATCGGTTCGAAATAAAGAGTTTAAATTCAATGAAAGAATGCTACGCTTTCCGCATGCTAAAATTCCGGTTTTGCAACAACTCTAAATTTTACTATGCAAACCATTTTGAATGGTAAATATTTTCTAATCAAACATGTCAAACATACGCTCATGATTAGTTTAAGTCAGAATTTTCCACCCTTAATTAAAATCAATCAACTTTGCGTAACGTACCTAGTGTAGTGTAAATATTTATAATGTTAAGAAAAAGTATATAGCCTCATTACTTTGAATTAATAAAGTTTTACTCTTGAATAACATAAATGTGTAGTAAATCAATTTTCAGTAAACGGATGTCTATTTTTCTTCAAACATTTTGAGGAGGAGAAACTCTTAACAATGTATTCACTAGGACTACATGAACTAAACATCTTGACTACCATTTAAGACAGTTTGGTGGCGTATCATGCCACCAACAAACTCCATATAAATATGTTGCAAGGGTTTGTATCTCGTATAGAGAGCCAGGCATTTACAATCGCAATTTTGACCGGGCATTGCTGCGAATTCACATATCGCGCACTGCCAAATAGATGTTCCACTTTGAAATAGGTTATATTGTCGTTCGATCAGTTCAGTCACCTTTGTGGTTTCAGTGTACGGGCATAAAAACACACATTGATATAACCATACTTATATTGGTGCCGATAGTTTAATCAATAACAATAGAGAGGAAATATAGAAAACATTAAAAGTACATTGATTTTAAAAATATGTATCCGCTAACCGAGTATCTATTGTTTCATAAGTGGATCACAGATTTATCGTCTCCAAAATGTTTTGTAGCTAGAGGTCAAGGTTTTTCGAAATTAATAATGAAAACATGTCTCATTTTATACATTCATTAACATGGTCATCATCCTTAATTTCAATTAAATTCTCATTCAATAGTTTGCAGCAATCCATCAATTTACTTAATTTCTCTGGAATATTCAGTGAAGATTGTGATCACAGATTGAATAAGAGTAAACTGATACGTCATTCTTATCAATAATTCCTACTTGTCATACACAAGCCGAATAACGCAAACGGTACCATAAACAAATAGCAAGAAACACATGATTTACTTATTATATGTAAAATGATTTGAGCCATCTTTTAGTTTCATTGTTGAAGAATGTACGATCATATTTATAGTTGCTTACATCTATACAAGTACTAAGATGGATATTTGACAGCTACAGTAAATGGGCTATACTACAGATGTCAGTAAAATTTTGCATGCAACTCTGGCTCGATGAACTTCAACTGAAAATCGAAAAAAATAAAATTAAGAATGGAAATGGGGAATGTGTCAAAGAGACAACAACCCGACCAAATAAAAAAACAACAGCAAAGGGTCACCAACAGGTCTTCAATGTAGCGAGAAATTACCGCACCCGGAGGCGTCCTTCAGCTGGCCCCTAAACAAATATATACTAGTCCAGTGATAATGAACGCCATACTAATTTCCAAATTGTACACAAGAAACTAAAATTAAAATAATACAAGACTAACAAAGGCCAGAGGCTCCTGACTTGGGACAGGCGCAAAAATGCGGCGGGGTTAAACATGTTTGTGAGATCTCAACCCTCCCCCTATACCTCTAACCAATGTAGAAAAGTAAACGCATAACAATACGCACATTAAAATTCAGTTCAAGAGAAGTCCGAGTCTGATGTCAGAAGATGTAACCAAAGAAAATAAACAAAATGACAATAATACATAAATAACAACAGACTACTAGCAGTTAACTGACATCCCAGCTCCAGACTTCAATTAAACTGACTGAAAGATTATAATTTCATCATATGAACATCAGGCACAATCCTTCCCGTTAGGGGTTTAGTATCATACCATCATAACATATATGAGAAGAACATAACCCGTGTCATGCCAACAACTGTTTTTAGAATAAATGTGTTTAATTCCGATGCAAAGACCTTATCAGTGAGTCAATATTAAATGCATTTATCTTATTTATTATTAAAGTATTACTGATTAAATTTCTTTCCAGGGAAGCAAGTCAAAATTGGTGAACATTTGTGTAGGAAGCATATAAATTCTGCATAAAATCTTCTAAAATTTGTCTTAAAATCGCCAAATTTCTAATTCTGGTCTATAGATTATTCTAAATCAAAGCGCTGTAAGCACTGTAGGCAGTTAACCAAAAACCAAGGCAAACATAATTATGAAAACTGTGGCAATGTTGCTTCAATTTTTTTTTTAAGATTTAAAAGAACAAACATTAAACATTCATATATAATTGTACATTCATGTTCATTTAATGAATTAATCATTATGGCAAATAATTCATAGTTTATCAAGGTTTTCTATAGCAACGTATATATCAAGTATATTTTTTTTCATGGTCATGAGTCTCGAGTCAGCAGTGGTACAAATTCGCAATGATTGCAGTTCTTCTAGTTGATCGTAATTGTTCGTATTAGTTGACTGTTAGTATTTCAAGTTGACTTTAGTACGAGCTTGTAAAAGTATGAATGGACTTGCTTCCCTGGAAAGAAAACTGAGTTTGTGTTCTACAGTACAAAAGTTATGAGACACAAATCAGACAAATGTTTACTACTACAGGGATCAATAGTGAGGTCTGACTGACCTGTCCATAGTAAATGTAAATGACTCCCACCTTCAACCCAAGTCCATGATGTCTAAGTTTGGAATAAAATGACAGGTGTTAGGTCTAGCAAAAAGTGGTATGCATATGTGACGACTATGAGATTGACCTTGTATGTCATTCAATCTTTTTGAATATATATGGTTGAGGGGTGGGGATCTCATCTGTTTCCAAGTTATCAAACAGGAGTAGAGTGCCCCAAAGGACTCCACATACATATAATTTGCTTACATTCAGGTATCATATAATCTAGTTGCACTATATGTGTAAAATAAGAAACTTCCAGCTATTTTAACTGACCCATCAAAACTGAGAAAAAAAATAACCATTTAGTAATATGTTTACACTTTTTAAAGCATCTATCTTGCTTTACCAACATTTATTACTGATAAAGAAAATTTATACTGTCACCAGGACCATATATATTGTTAGATATACTGTTCCAAGCGGTCACAAAGACTCACATTGTCACATTGTATTGGATTTTTACATTACAATTTGTCAAAAAGTAATTTTGAGTTTCCTATGGATACCTATGGATCTTCAGAACGCTGGCAATGTTGCACCATTATATTCTGCTCTACTTCATCATCTTTGTATTTAATTGTACGTTTCTCACATTTTCTGTACAAAATATTTTCTGTTTTTTCATTCTTTTACATATATCTTTTGGTTTTCAATTCTAGTGTTTATATTTATTTACCATGCAAAGATGTATTTTGTCATCTGTCTGATTTTTTTAAAAGTTCAAAGATCGCCAAAACCCGGAACTACCCATATCCGCTTCCGGAATCGGATCCGATATTAGAATTTTCTTCTCATGTCAGCCATTTTGTTTTCAATGTTGTTTTTGTCAGATACGATTTTACACATTATTTGTCTGAGATTTTTTGTATAAAGCTAGCGGTTGAACAAAATGAACATCGCTGTCATGAATAATAATGCTAAAAACAAGTTTAGAGATCGTTTACTAGTAGACTTTGGTAAAAAGGTTTGCAAAGTTATTTTTTTTTTATTTCCTCTCAAGTCGTGCATGTCGATCGTAGCAAGTAACCAAGTCGAAAGTCCGACTGCAAAAGTGGAAGTTCGCAGACCTCGGACAACCGCTAATTGAACCCCTGCCTCCAAATTGAAAAGATACAAAAATTTCGTCTTATAATTTAAAATTGGCGCCAACAGTGGAACTTATTTTAAGACTACTGACGTAGTTGACTACGTATTGACGACAAACAATATTCCTTCGACTTTTGCCATTTGGTAAATCTAAACTACTTGTCTTTAGAAATTTTCGGCGATTAAACATTTCATACATTTGTTCTTTGACAGCTTAGCCAAAATGTCAGGGGATAATAAACTACATAAAGATTCCTAATGTGCCCTACTTCCTGTGTGCAACTTCACTTGAAACTTTTGGATAAATCGACGATCATTTAAGGTTTTTCTGATCATATTTTTTGTAATCAAGAATTAAAAGTATGAAAAAACTGTCCAATTAGTTATGAATAACATAACATCTAGCTAGATAATAACAATGGCACAGATTTCAGCATGTATTGGGTAGAACACAAATCAAGGGTGCTCGCTTAAGGCAGCTTAACTGCCTAAAAACTATATGTTGTCGATACACAAATTTCCGTTATAATGATGCAAAATAAAGGTAGGATCAACGACTTCGTTTTTTACGGTATAAATCATTTAAAGTTGTGTTCCGTGTGACAAAATCCAATCAAACGTCGAAAAAATCGTAAAGAGGACGCGGTGCAGGCCGTAAAACGTTGATTTTGATGTTTTTCACTACCAACAAGGTAACCCGGTGAACATATGATTTTTTTTTATATCGTTAAAACAGAAATGCATATGGGTTTTTAAGAAAAATCTATAGAGTAGAATTAGAGATTTTGCGATTTTAAGACAAATCTTAAATGTTTTTTCGCCGATCTTATGTGCTTCCTATACAAATATTCACTAATATTAAACGAAATCAATCTTAAATATTTCAGATAATTAAAGAGATCAATGCATTATTTTTTTGACTTTCAGTTGTAGTTCACCGAGCCAAAGTTGCATGCAAAATCTTAGCAAAATCTGCGACATAGCCCATTTACGGTTCCTTGACCTTAAGGAAATACTATTACATTTTTATTGTAATGTGATAATGCGATCTTTAATCTTTAAAACAATTTGAATGTATATACATATTATGCGATTAAATCAAAGCAATAAACTAATCATAGATATCACAATTCGATCCCTTTTATGTTAGACAATTCACTTTTATCAAACCTAGGCAATTTAAAGTAAAATAATTACAATTATTTGAAAGCTATTGTGAAGTTTGATTAACGAATGGATGTATATAAATCACGTGTACCATACCCCGTGCGATCCAAACAAACATTGCTTCCATTCACTCCATACAATGAAAATCTTATGATAAAAATCGAAACAAACACAAAGCTTATTATTGCCATATTTTGTTTTTCTATAAATTTAATTTTAGGATACTTTAATTTATGATCACTTGTAACTATTACATATGCGGAAGAATTAACTTGATAAAAGGTTAACAAGTGAATTGTAATTAAGGTACTTGAAATGTATCATTTAATAACCAAGATTTGTTTTCAATCTATTTAATAAAAAGAGGCATTACACTACGAGTTCTGATAAAAACGTATTCAATTAAAGTGGTTAATTAGTGAAATAATAATTCGCCTTTAACCACATTTGCTAGTGAATAACTCGATCTCATTGAATCTAAATTCTTTTGACCTTAAAATAAACACATTTAAATACAGATAGGTTACGCATAACTCGGCGTGTTAGCCTAATAAAAGATAAAGAAACGTCAACATTGAACAAGTAAAACAATGGTTAACCATTTGGTTGATCAAATCACCAAAACTAGTTCTTTTACATGTAAAAATGAAGATGATCATAATTTTTCGCCTATAACGTGAAATCAAATAGATTTGAAAAAAAAATTCACGTGTTCGCTATCTATTTAATTTCTCTCTTAATGCTTATATCAGGAGAAATGGTCGACGGTAGTCTTGAGATGTCACAACGACAGTTACTTAGATGGCGTTTAGACTACAATACACACCGAATACGTGCATATAAGTCCATGCATCGTACACTGTTTTATTATATACTGCACGGCAAAAGAAACGTAGCAGTAATTTAAGGCAAACATAATGGAAGAATAAATGCTATATTTTTTTTATTGAATAGGCGTATAAATAACCTTGTTATTTAACAAACTCTCATCATTTCAGTTCATTTACTGTTCATTGATAAACTCTTTCACTGCCATATTACAGATTTATTCAATTCAGGTCTACCATTAGCGTTGAGTACGTGGACGGTCATGTGTACTGTTTGTTGCATTGTGGCGTTCACGTAGACGTTTGGTGATGTGTACATTGCAGATAAATGCATTTTCAAAAATTGAAAGTCGCTGTCCAGCATTCAAACGTCCTATTGCCCGTTCTCTTTAGTCGTGGGTTAAGTCGTGGCATCAGTACTGCATCAAACAGATTATGATGACACAAAAACTTCGTACCTCTAAAGTACCCTATTAGAGGCACGGATTCAACGTGCTTCTCATCATCATGAAATGTGACTGCGAAACGTGTCCCACGGAACTATCCAAAACCCCTATTAGAGCGATCGAATTAATAAACGCAGTCAGCCAAACGGAGATTTAAACATAATCTCAGCATCATTTTAAGGTAATTTACCTAAACCAAAAGGAAATAGATATTCTTTTCAATGCGTTTGGAAATTTAGGCTTTCGAAAAATACGACGTTTCTTTGGCGGTTCCGTATAGTTTTTTTTTTTTATTTGGATATATATTTTGTATGTTATAAATAAAGTATGCTAATTTTAATCAAATCGGTAAACATGAATGTGACAATTTATACCCTTTTAAACCCAAATAAACTTTGTAAATACAGCTGTTTCTCAAATCACGCCTCTTTTGGGGAGATCTTGAATATTCATAGAAAATTAATTTTGTTTACATACTGGTTCCAAGTTAGGCTCTCTGTGTTCCATCTCACAAAGACATAACTTGGGAATGTTACCAGTACATATTGTTTACATTGAAATCTGTGGTAACCTTTCATTCGAGGTAGGGGTAGTTAGGAAAATGAGTGTTTGTTTAAACTGTGAGAAGTTCAGGGCATATAAACGTTGAAAATATGCCGCACAGCCCTATATTTTGACCTTTGAAAAATATTGTGGTGCATATGAACATTCAATTCTCGGATAAGATTTTTTTTCTTCTTCAAAACTTCATAGTAAAAGTGGTACAGTTTTAGTCGTAAAAGGAGTTCCTATGGGAAATTGCATTGTCAATATTTACAGAAATGCAACCTATAGTAATTGGTTTATTGTTGGTAATATTACTTTCAGTTCACTTGGTTACATCATTGCGGCTAATTTCAGGATAAAACCATCAACCTTCCGCAGGAAAAACTTGCGAATCTAGTCCATTAAGATCGAAATTCGAATCAATCGCAACTTACCAAACTTGCGAGTTACGAATTAACAACGGACAGCCCAGCGATCAATGTAAATTAACTACAAATTCTGAAAAATTATTAAACCAGGGTTTTCGATGTTACTAACATGTCACCACATTTACTTAATTTTATCATCGGTACAAGGACATCATTAGTTAATATAAATTTACATGCAGACTTCTTATACGTTCAGGTATTTCACATCTAATCTGTTATGAAATTCTTTACAAAGCAGAAAAATGTGCGACGTCCATGTTCACTAAACTAGCTAGTACATGATTATTTTATAAAGCCATCCGATGGGTGTTGGATTTTCTCGCTAAGTTGAAGACCCATTATTCGCCTTCGGCTGTTGTCAGCTCTTTGGTCGGGTTGTTGTCTCTTTGACACATTCCGAATTTCCCAGACCATTATGCATACCACAACTTCACACTGATTATAAATGGCCGTTTTGTAAGATAATTGAGAAAACTTGGGAGTTTACCCATATGTTCTATTGTTAGCAATGTCGGCCATGTTAGTTTGTAGGAGGGATCATCTGATACATTTGTTAACCTTATTTTAAATGAAGAATATGGTCAAGTTTATTCCCAAATGGCCCAGTAGTTTCAAAGGAGAAGATGTTTTTTTCTGAAGTAATGGACGACCGATGCTTATTTGTTTGGTAATTGTCAATGATGCCCAGGCGAATTTATAAGTCTTCTTATAGATGTAAAGAAAAGTAAAGGTCATTCAAATAATAAATAATGTCAAAGCCGAAGTAGTGATATCTACTGTTATGCGCAGGGACTTATAATTTAAAAAGTAAAATAACAAAAATACCTAAATTCGAGTGGAATTCTAAACAGAAGTCCCTAAGCAAATGGCAAAATCAAAAGCTCAAACACATCAAACAAATGGATAACAATTTTTCACATTTCTGATTTGGTACAGGAATTTTCTTAATAAAGTAATAATGAAAAATGCTTAACTGCATCATATTTTATCTAAAAATTTAAAATAAAGGCAACAGTAGTATACCGCTGTTCAAAGTCATAAATCCATGGACAAAAAACAAAATCGGGGTAACAAACTAAAACTGAGGGAAACACATTAAATATCAGAGGAGAACAACGACACAACACTACAATGTAACACACACAGAACCGGACCAAGCATCAGACAAAATCCCTCGAGAATAACAAATATAACATCAAAACCAAATACATGAATTTGGGATAGACAAGTACTGTGACATGTCTTATCGCAATGTGAATTTACACTCAAAAATAAGAGAAAACAAACGATGCAACGTTAAAATGTAACACACACAGAAACGAACTATAATATAACAATGGCCATATTCCTGACTTGGTACAGGACATTTTTAAAGGAAAAAATGGTGGGTTGAACCTGGTTTTGTGGAAACTACTATTATAGCAAATAAATAAAATTATACTATATAAGAATGAATATTACTAATTGGATAGTGAAAATCGTCACAAAGAGTTGCATTAAATCACCAATAATATACTTTGCAGCCATAATGTTACATGTGACGAAGTCTCCCTTATATTAAGTTGTGCTATAGTATACTACAATTGCAGAAAAATCACTGAACTGCTTCCATTGTCATGATTGTAAAACATTTGTGTTAGGCAGAAGTATATGGGAATTATAATGACACCTTCAAAACCTAGAAGCTATCTGCTTTATTTCAAAGGATATTTATGGAGTATGTAAGATCTAATTTATTTCTTTGTAAAACAATATGTTTTATGGTGTTTATAAGAGCTAGCCCATTCCTGTTTTACACAAGATTTATGAGGAAGATTGTAAGACTCATATAAAAAAAAGGAGATCTGGTATGATTGCCAGTGAGACAACTACCCAACAGAGTCAATTTCTTTGAAACAAAAAATAGTTAATGACATTTATAAGACATATTCCATTCCTGCATTTCACAAGATTTTTAAATGCTTATATAATACATGTAATACTAGTCCTTCACTTTAATAAACAAGATTTCTGATGACGTTTATAAGACCTAGTCCATGCAAATATTTTTCCACAATGGCAAATTATCTGTTGTTTCTTATGTTTCCCCTTTATATGCTCTTGCAGGAAACGTAAGCTTTTTGTCTTTGTACCACAGTATTCACAACTATATTCTTCTCTATTTTCTTCAGGTGAAAACTTGCATTCCCTTTTATGTCGGTCTAAGGAAGTTTTATATGAAAAACCTTTATTACAATGTTCACAAATGTGGTCACGCTTGTTCAAATGTACACTATCTATGTGCCCTTGATAATGCATATGTGTACTGAAGCTTTTTCCACACTCATGGCACACAAAACGTTGATTTCCGTCGTGCCTTCTCATATGCACATGTAATCCTGAACTGGACATAAAAGTTTTACCACAGGTATCACAAACATAAGGTTCTGAATGACGTAAAATATGATTTTTTAACGCCCATGGTTCTGTAAATTTGGCAGTACAAGATGGACACTTCAAATGATGACCATGAGTACGCTCATGACGTCGCAAGGAGCGTTTACCTACAACAATATCACATAATTTACACTTTACTCTTTCATCCATGTTTTTACCCTCCTTTGACAAATCTTTGGTAGTGTTCAAATGCTCCTTCGTGTCTGTAATGGACGTTTCATCCTGTTGAATTTCAGGTAATGAGGGTAAAATGTTTGCAATTTCTAGAATTTGTTCTAAATTTTCTAACGGTTGTGGATCTAAAATATCGAAGTCTAAATTTTCAGATGTTGTTGTTTGATTTGGAACCCTACTTGAACATGATTGTTTTATTCCTTCGGTAACGACAGAAGTTCGGTCACTGTTGATTTCAGTTTGCCATAGTTCTTTGGTACTTTTTGATAAAGCGGTCCTTTGACTTGTGGGTAATTTTTCTGTAAGAAAGATCAACAGCTTTCAATAAATAAAAGCACAAATATACAAAACATAAAATAAAACTCACAAACCAATATATAAATAGCAGTATCTAGGTTTCGATTTGAATGGTCCATATGTAACATTCTCAAAAACATGACTTCCCAGATAATAGATTAAACTCAAATTGACGCTATTACTATATCACATAATAAATCGCCCTTTCACACAAAAAATACTAATCTTTTCGGCAAGGACAAGCATTGCATATCCCAATTTATTATCTGTGATGAGTGTCCTTTTAAATATGAGTCACTTCGTACCCAAACATACTTCTTTATAAAGCCGCAATTTTACTGAAAGTATTATTTGTAGATATATCTTTTCTGTGTTCTAATGCCCTTTTAAACATTTTGTTCTTAGTTTTATTCCCTTAGAACGTAAGAAAATTATTGAATTTTAAAAGCAAACATAGTGCTTCAAGTTAGCTTTGGCATCTTAAATTTTCGGTTCATACCTGTGTTTGAATCATTTCTTTCGTGAGGTTTCCGCATATTGGATATGATACTTGACTGGTCAAGCTCGTCACTGTCGGACCTGAAAAGAAATTATTATTGTAAAGGTGAGAGATTGTGTTTATCATGTTCATAGCATGAGTATAAAAATAAAATATGTTTTAGCAAATGTTCCCTGATTTGTATCACTTACACCTTCTAAATCAAATATCCCAGGGTTTTTAATGTTTTAATCAAATTATTTCTCATCTATTGAAAATGTCTGCATAATATCAAAAGGTTATTCATAAGGACACAATGATACAGTATTTGCAGATTTAAAATTAGCCCCTACGACTTTGAAATGTATTCGATGATACACATATTTCAAATATCGTTGAGATTAAAGAAAACAGAATGGAGGCAGATAAAAATTAAGTACAAATGAATTTTGTACACGTATTATAAGGTATTGTCGAAGAACATATATATCAGCAACATGTATTTACCGATTCATATCTAGGATTGTTATAAGAAGTTATAATAGTTCAATTTTTTTATACAGAAAGTGAAATTGTCTCGACCAATAACACATTATTATATGGATTTGTATTTTGACACTGATCACTCGTTCAAGATCGTATTTTGTTTGTCGACCTACGTGTATATATTACGTAACCTCAAATGGCTAAATATTAGAATTTCCAGTTTGTAATGTTCTTAAACTTCGTATTTGATAAGGCCTCTAAATTGTTTTGATAAGAGCAAAATTGGTGAGTCTTGTGAAAACGAAACCTGCGTCTGGGGTCCAACACTAAAAACCTTGATATTTTCTTAAAACTATTAAATTCATATTGCTATCCGTGTAACAAGTAATAACCAAAATCCCGAACATTCGAAACGTAAAGTCTCTAAGCAAATGGCAAAATATTGAGCTCAACACGCATCAAAAGTCATGTTCCCGACTTGCTACAGGAGTTGCCTTAAATAGAGAAATAATGGATAAAACCTGGTTTAGTAGCTAGCTAAATCTATCACTTGTATGACAGTCGCATGAAATTCCATTATATTTACAACTATTTTTGAACAGAACAAATAGGGGCTCTGCTGTTAACATAGTGTTAATAATGTCCATTACTATAAAAAAAATATGGCAACACAGAAAAAAGGCATACATGTATTTGTATAGACAAAGCAAGACCAAAAGACAAATAAAATCTACCACAGCACAATAATACAATGACGGTATGTACAAGTACCAAGCAGCGCAAAAAAAAAGTATAATCACAAAAAAACCTGAATTCCGAGGAAAATTTAAAACGGAAAGTCCCTTACCAAATGGCAAAATCAAATGGTAAAACACATCAAACGAATGGACAACAACTGTCATATTCCTGACTTGGACAGGCATTTTCAAATGGACACCACCATAATTATACTAAACAGTAAAACTAATAATATACAAATACAAATAAAAGCATTATATAACACGTTATCAAGATGATAAACAACGCAAGTATCTAGAATCTATACTTCAAGACCAACGCGTATTATTTGTGAAGTTGATACAGAATATTCATCAACAAGGTCTTAGTATCTTCCTATGAATTTTTATTTTATAAAAACGATACTTTCTTTAACATACCCTTAGTTCATCAACGGTTTTGTGATGTTTTACAAAGTATGGTTAGCAGTTACAAGCTTTTGAATACCAAACCAGTTGGGAAATGTATATCCCATACG